>NW_026453515.1:2500-12500 GCF_943734755.1 Anopheles moucheti
ACGGGCTTGATAGTGCGACCTATGGGCTTGATAGTGCGACTAACGGGCTTGATAGTGCGACTTATGGGCTTGATAGTGCGACTTATGGGCTTGATAGTGCGACTTACGGGCTTGCTTTTCCATGTTTTTCGCATCGAGCTTCGGTTCGTTTCGAATAATTTTGTCCATGTTTTTCGTTTGCTACGAGAGGTTCGGTTCGTTTTCAGTTATCCCTGTGTTCATGGTTTTCGTGAGCTTCGATAGGTTTGGTCCGTGTTTTTGAGTACTCTTGTCCATGATTTTCGTGTGCTTCTTGAGGTTTGGTCCGATTTTCAGTACTCTTGTCCATGCTTTCACATGCTCTGATAGGTAGGTTCGTTCTCAGTTATCCCTGTGTTCATGGTTTTCGTGAGCTTCGATAGGTTTGGTCCGTGTTTTTGAGTACTCTTGTCCATGATTTTCGTGTGCTTCTTGAGGTTTGGTCCGATTTTCAGTACTCTTGTCCATGCTTTCACATGCTCTGATAGGTAGGTTCGTTCTCAGTTATCCCTGTGTTTATGGTTTTCGTGTGCTTCGAGAGGTTTGGTCCGTGTTTTTGAGTACTCTTGTCCATGATTTTCGTGTGCTTCTAGAGGTTTGGTCCGATTTTCAGTACTCTTGTCCATGCTTTCACATGCTCTGATAGGTAGGTTCGTTCTCAGTTATCCCTGTGTTCATGGTTTTCGTGTGCTTCCATAGGTTTGGTCCGTGTTTTTGAGTACTCTTGTCCATGATTTTCGTGTGCTTCTAGAGGTTTGGTCCGATTTTCAGTACTCTTGTCCATGCTTTCACATGCTCTGATAGGTAGGTTCGTTCTCAGTTATCCCTGTGTTCATGGTTTTCGTGTGCTTCGATTCGTTCACTCTATTACTCTTGTCTTTGGTTTTCGTTTGCTTCGATTCGTTCACTCCATTACTCTTGTCTGTGGTTTTTCGTTTGCTTCGATTCGTTCAGTCCATTACTCTTGTATGTGATTTTCGTTTGCTTCGATTCGTTCAGTCCATTACTCTTGTGTGTGGTTTTCGTTTGCTTCGATTCGTTCAGTCCATTACTCTTGTGTGTGGTTTTCGTTTGCTTGGAGTCGTTCAGTCCATTACCCTTGTCTATGATTTTCGTTTGCTTCGAGTCGTTCAGTCCAATACTTACCCTTGTCTATGATTTTCGCTCTAAGCCCAGTCGCCCTGCGCTCTGGAAATCACATTCCAACTCTATCACCGATAGCGCTCACACCTTGGAAACCACATTTCACCCAGGGGACCTTAGGGTGGATTTTGAGCCTTTCGGGATTGCGAAACCATCATTTAACACTCTAAACTTAATTTCCGCAATCCCAGACGCACTTTCCATATGGTCTCCAAAAATGCGTGTGAGCTGACCTGGTCCCTTATAATAGGCAATGAACACGATTTTGGCAAAATATTTTTTTCAAAATTTTTTGACTCACCGGGTAAAATCGAATTTACTTGGGAAAAATGTTCTAGCAGGGGCCCTCCCATACAAATTTTTTTCTTCTCAAAAATGATTTTCGTTTCACTTTTCATACTCAGGGGAGTCTAAAATTGATGTTTTGAGTCACCATGAAAAAAAAATTTTTTTTGACCCGAGCTTGTGTCGCGACCCAAAAATCGACTCACTTGGGAAAAATGTTCTAGCAGGGGCCCTCCCATACAAAAATTTTTTCTTCTCAAAAATGATTTTCGTTTCACTTTTCATACTCAGGGGAGTCTAAAATTGATGTTTTGAGTCACCGTGAAAAAAAAATTTTTTTGACCCGAGCTTGTGTCGGCGACCCAAAATCGACGCACTTGGGAAAAATGTTCTAGCAGGGGCCCTCCCATACAAAAATTTTTTCTTCTCAAAAATGATTTTCGTTTCACTTTTCATACTCAGGGGAGTCTAAAATTGATGTTTTGAGTCACCGTGAAAAAAAAATTTTTTTGACCCGAGCTTGTGTCGGCGACCCAAAATCGACGCACTTGGGAAAAATGTTCTAGCAGGGGCCCTCCCATACAAAAATTTTTTTTTGACTCACCGGGTAAAATGGTCGCACTTGGTAAAAATGTTCTAGCAGGGGCCCTCCCATACAAAATTTTTTTCTTTTCAAAAATGATTTTCGTTTCACTTTTCATACTCAGGGAAGTCTAATATTGAAGTTTTGAGTCACCGTGAAAAAAATTTTTTTTTGACTCACTGGGTAAAATGGTCGCACTTGGGAAAAATGTTCTAGCAGGGGCCCTCCCATACAAAAAATTTTAATTTCTCAAATCGATCCGTGGTTTCACTTTTCATACTCTAGGGCCCATTTGCTTCAACTTTGGAAAAAATTTTCGATGATGAAAAATTTTCACCTTCGACGTCCATCGACCACTCGACCCGAACTTGGTACTTTTGTATGGAGGTACCCAAGTGGTGACTTTCTCATACAAAAATTTTTATTTCTCAAATCGATCCGTGGTTTCACTTTTCATACTCTAGGGCCCATTTGCTTCAACTTTGGAAAAAATTTTCGATGATGAAAAATTTTCGCCTTCGACGTCCATCGACCACTCGACCCGAACTTGGTACTTTTGTATGGAGGTACCCGAGTAGTGACTTTTTCATACAAAAATTTTTATTTCTCATATCGATCCGTGGTTTCACTTTTCATACTCTAGGGCCCAATTGCTTCAACTTTGGAAAAAATTTTCGATGATGAAAAATTTTCACCTTCGACGTCCATCGACCACTCGACCCGAACTTGGTACTTTTGTATGGAGGTACCCGAGTAGTGACTTTTTCATACATAAATTTTTATTTCTCATATCGATCCGTGGTTTCACTTTTCATACTCTAGGGCCCATTTGCTTCAACTTTGGAAAAAATTTTCGATGATGAAAAATTTTCACCTTCGACGTCCATCGACCACTCGACCCGAACTTGGTACTTTTGTATGGAGGTACCCAAGTGGTGACTTTTTCATACAAAAATTTTTTTGCGAATACGTGTTCGTTCGCGATCATTAAGGCCATGAACCGCAAGTCCGCTGCGATAGAAATAGTGCATTGTAGTTACTCGACGAGAAAAAAAATCGGGACTTAGAAAAATTTTTGAAAGTCAAATCGTATTGACTTCCAACAACACCTGATAATAAACACACATTGCCTGTTGCACCACAGATCGCATTTGACTTAACAAATCGCCTGTTGGTACGCACATCACCATCGACTTTACCAATCGCGTTTCGCACCGCTAATCCCACTTGGCGTGGAGCCACGCACATAATGTTGCGAGGAGAGTATTAATCGGGACTTAGCGTTTTAAGCTCGCGAACACTCCACTATGGGAGTGCACGCAAGCACCAACTGTACACACACAACACAACAATCACTCTCGCGAACACTCCATTCCCAAAGTGAACGCGAGCACCAGCAAGCATGGGTCGCCTGAGAGGATCGATGCGAACGCATCTCTACAACTCGCAGCTCCCAGCCTGTAGTCCCGTCGTTTGCGGGCGGTCGAAGGTGTCGAAACTAGTTGTATCCACGGTCGACGGAAACACAGCCACCAGGGTTCCCTGTGGTAAGGTACTTCCACGTGCAGCGTGCTCCCGCCCGTTGCGGCTCAGTCTAGTGCTATAGCGGGGATGAGACGTCAGTGTGCGCGGGGCAGCACCGACGGATCTCGGAGGGTTGTTAAGCCCGCTAGCTTCCGATCACCTAATGGGTTTGAGAAGCGCTATCAGCTCGGATTGGATACGACCTTAGAGGCGTTCAGGCATAATCCAGCGGACGTAGCGTCATACCAAAGTCCGGTCGAACTAGTATTGAGCCAGTGGTCCGTACCTGTGGTTCCTCTCGTACTGCACAGGAATTCCGTTAAGATAGCGGCAAACAGCACACACCAGTAGGGTAAAACTAACCTGTCTCACGACGGTCTAAACCCAGCTCACGTTCCCTTGAAAGGGTGAACAATCCTACGCTTGGTGAATTTTGCTTCACAATGATAGGAAGAGCCGACATCGAAGGATCAAAAAGCCACGTCGCTATGAACGCTTGGCGGCCACAAGCCAGTTATCCCTGTAGTCTGGTGCGAGCCTCCAGAGAGAGCAGACGCAAATCCACGCTCCTCCGTGTTTCAGAGCAAAAGTGCCGCAATTTGCGTTTGACCGGTGCGAAAGTTTGCAGTAAAGTTGGAGGTACCCTCCGGAACCCCCCCTGCGAATTTGGTGGCCCCACGCCCCCCCTTGCGTGTGTTATTCAACGAAACGGTTTTTGTGACATATTGTGCGAAAGAGTGAAGATATCGAAAAAGTGATAGTGACACTTCGTGGGCCTCACCAGGCCACACCTTTTGGTGAAGAAACATTGGCCGAATTGATGGAGTTCGCGGAACGGCAGGTGTTTTTGTGGTGAAATTTCACACCTGTATAACTCCGAACATTGCGAATCGATTCGGCTGGAAGGTGTCTTAAAAGTTGCGCTCTACAGTAAAGGACAAGTGTTGAAAATTTCGTGGAAATCGGACAAAAACTCAGGGAGTTATTCGCGGACAAAGAAAACCACGTGCTCGTCGAAAATGGCGGCGTGTGTGTGAAAAAGAGCGAGGAAAAAACTTCCGGACGAATCACCCCCCTGCTGGAGCGCTAGCGCTCCCGGAGGGGCACTCCCGGACGAAATTTCACCGCTCTTTGTGTGTGTGTGAAATTTGTGTGTGTGAGATTTTCGGCCCAATACCATCGTGTGGGGTGTCTAACGACGCGTCTCGGAAAGAGGAGTGGGGGAAACGCGGTTTCCCCCCCCCTAGCACCACCCACCCGCCACCCAGCCCCGGAAAACCCCCGCGAAAAGTGGTTTTCCGCGATTTTCCCGGCCAAGGAGCGGAGGTAGAGCTCCCGGGTGTTTGGAAGAAAGTTGCGGGGTAAATTATCACATCGGAAACCATCGCCGGAAAAGCGATTTTCGCAACATCCAGAAAGACACGGGCGGAAAAGCGTTTTTCCGAAGAAGAAAATTTTCGCCCTGATACCGTCGTGCGGGGTATCAAACGACGAGTTTTCAAGAGAGGAGTCGGGAAAATACCCCCCCACCACCATACCACCCACTCCCACCCCCCTAGGGCGGAAAAACCACCCAGGAAGCGGTTTTTGGCGATTTTCCCGGCCAAGGAGCGGAGGTAGAGCTCCCGGGTGTTTGGAAGAAAGTTGCGGGGTGAATTATCACTTCCAAAACCGTCGCCGGAAAAGTGATTTTCGCAAGATCCAGGGAGATACGGGCGGAAAAGCGTTTTCCCGAAGAAGAAAATTTTCGCCCTGATACCGTCGTGCGGGGTATCAAACGACGAGTTTTCAAGAGGGGAGTCGGGAAAATACCCCCCCACCACCATACCACCCACCCCCACCCCCCTAGGGCGGAAAAACCACCCAGGAAGCGGTTTTTCGCGATTTTCCGCGGAAAATTTTATCGCCACCCCACAAAGTGCGGTATCAAAAGAAGCGGCTTGACGAGACGAGTTCAACGCGCACCCACTCGTCCTCCTACCATCTTCCCTCACTTCACCAGGCCGGAAAAACCTCTCCGTGGCCCGCTATTAGCGTCCTCCCGCAAGGGAGAGTTGAAGTAAGGCGTCAGTAATGGCGACAACTCGCACCACGCGACTCAGGTCGGAGTCCACCGACGAAAGGGTGGGGCGGTCCCTTTCGGCTGTTGAGCCGAAAGTTATGCTTACGCGAGTCTCGGCGACGGCAACGAAGCAGGGGATCTCGGACATGGCGGAGCTCCGACAGCTCCTGAACGATTCGTCGCTGTCCAATGAACAGCTGCGTGCAACGATCGCCGGTCTGCAGCAGGAGATAACGATGCTCCGGCAGCAGATGGAGGCGATGGCAGAACAGGCCAGGCAGGAGACGAAGCTGGTCAGAGAGGAAGCCCGCATGCGCGAGACGGTGGCTCGTGAGGAAAACGAGCGTCTGCGCCACGAGCTGAAGGAGGAGCGCGCCAGCTTCCAAGAACTGCTGGCGCAGACGCTAGGCTACGGGGGTGGCCAGCGTTCAGGGCGGCAGCAGCAGCAACATCAGCAGCAGCAGCAGCAGCAGCAGCAGCAGCAGCAGCAGCAGCAGCAGCAGCAGCAGCAGCAGCAGCAGCAGCAATGGAGGCAGCAGCAGCACCAGCAAGGAGCGGCGATGGCAACGGCAGCTCCACTTCCGGACCAGGAAGGCGGCTCTTGGTCTGAGGTGGTGCGTCGCAAACCAGCACGCCAAGCAACGAGCCGGCAGCAGCAGCAGCAGCAGCAGCAGCAGCAGCAGCAGCAGCAGCAGTGGCCGGAACTACCGCAACGACGGGCGGAGGTTCAGCGACAGGCGTTCGCTGGGCCATCAAGACAGCAGCCCCAGCAACAGCAGGGACAACAGGCTCGGCGCAGCCAGCCTGCAACACAACGGGGAGGACAGCGCCAGCGGCAGCGTAAAGCGAAGCCGGACGCAGTAGAAATCGCCCCAGGCGAGGGGCAAACCTGGCTGGAGGTATACCAGGCGGTGCGAGCGGCTCCAGAAATGGAGAAGCACCAGGAGGCCCTCGGTGTAGGACGACGCACCACACGCTCCAGGTTGGTGATGGAGCTGAACGAAGGCGCGGACGCTGCAGGAGTCCTGCAGACCATAAAGGAGGTCTGCGAAAAAACGGAACTGTCGGCCTCAGCTCGACTGGTGACGCCGACGACGGAAATCAAAATTGCAGCGATCGACCCTTTAGCGAAGGAGGTCGATGTGGCGATGGCACTGACCAACCTGTGCCATGTTACCGTGGAGGAGACCTCGGTCCGTCTGCGATCTGCGTGGGACAGCACGAAGGTGGCGATAGTTCGGGTTCCGGTCAAGGTAGCGGAGAAGCTGGTGGGCGAGCACGTGAAGATCAAGTTCACGTCTTGCCTGATCGAGCAAGTGACGCAACTGCAGGCGCGTCAGCAACGCTGCTTCAGGTGCCTGGAGACGGGGCACATCCGGGCGGCGTGCAAGAGCGAGACGGATCGCTCGGCTTGCTGCATTCGCTGCGGGAAGCCGGACCATCAGGCGAAGAGCTGCACGGCGGAGGTCTGCTGTGCCGCCTGCGGGGGACCGCATCGGGTGGGACACCCGACGTGCCGGCGCTGAGAGTGCTGCAGGTGAACCTCGGGCGATGTCAGGCAGCACAAGACCTGATGTTGCAGACGGCTCGCGAGCTCGAGGTTCAGGTGGTGCTCGCCTGCGAGCTGTATCGACCGCCTCGCGACGACCCGCGGTGGGCCGTTGATGTGGAGCAGGGCGTGGCGATCATCGCAACGGGCGCCTATCCAATTCAGCGTTTGTGGGGGAGCGTCGCCCCGGGACTAGTGGTGGCCACCATAGCAGGAGTCACGTTTGCCAGCTGTTACGTGTCCCCCAGCAGCGGTCCCGCGGAATTCGAGAGCTTCCTCGGTGCGGTGGAAATGTCGCTCGTCGGACACACAACATCCGTCCTGGCCGGCGACTTTAATGCGTGGAACGAGGAATGGGGGAGCGCGCGCACTACCCAGAAGGGGCAGGATCTCCTGAGTGTGGTGGAGCAGCTGTCGCTGCAGACGCTCAACCGTGGCAACGTGCCCACGTTCAAGGGCAACGGGGCGGCGCGAGAAAGCGTGATCGACGTTACATTCGCTAGCCCATCCATCGCGAGGCCGGGCTCATGGCGAGTGCTGAGCCGATTCTCCGGTAGCGATCACGCCTACGTTGAGTTTCAGGTGGACGTTCCGGGTCAACGTTCCACGCGACGAGGCCAGCAGCAGCGAAGCCGGACAGCAGCCAGCGATGGGACAGCCAGACACGCCGGGACCCGGTGGAAGACGGCGCAATTCGACAGGAGGTGCTTCGACATCGCCCTCACACACGGCCACTTCGAACAGGTCGATACACCGGAGGGGCTGATCGGCGGACTCACCCAGGCGTGCGACGAGACCATGGAGAGAGTGCATGGGGCCACTTTCCACCGCAAGCCCCAGATGTACTGGTGGTCTCCGGAGATTGAGCGCCTGAGGGAGGAGTGCGAAGCAGCGGAGGCCGCTCATTGCCGAGCCCAACTGTCGGAGCGTGCAGCGACATCTGCCAGGCTGCAAGATTGCCGCCGTCTGCTAAAGGCTGAAATAAAGAGCAGCAAAGAAAGCAGCCTTCAAGAGCTCATCGACTGCGTGGAAGCCGAGGTGTTCGGACTCGGGTACAAAGTGGTGCGAGTGAAACTGCGCAGCAGGGCGCCACCGGAAACGGACCGAGCCGTACTCGACCCGATTGTCGACGCACTGTTTCCGGAGCATCCAGCATTCGAGTGGCCGAACATCGAAGCGTGTGCTGCCTCACACGAGGCCCTGAGGCCGGTCACGGTCTCGGAGATCCTGTCGCTGGCCGAGCGAATGGCTCCCTCGAAGGCACCGGGGTTGGACGGCATACCCAACGCCGCAGTGAAGGCGGCGATGAGGAAGCATCCGGAGGTGTTCGCGAAAGTCTACAACCAGCTGCTTGAACAGGGCGAGTTTCCTGCGGAGTGGAAGGAGGCTCGTCTCGTGCTGATTGCGAAGCCGGGAAAGCAGCCGGGCGATCCGTCGTCATATCGCCCGCTGCTCATGCTAGGAGCAGTCGCCAAGGGGTTCGAACGGCTGATCCTAGATCGGCTGAACGACCACTTGGAGGACAGCGACGCGCCTCGTCTGTCGCCAAACCAGCACGGGTTCCGGCGAGGCCGGTCAACCATCCAGGCCATCGAACGAGTAGTCGAGCGGGGGCAGCACGCGAGGACATTCCATCGCACCAACCAGCGGGACCCTCGCTGTCTGGCGGTGGCAGCGCTGGACGTGAGGAACGCCTTTAATTCCGCGAGCTGGAAGGCGATTGCGGCTGCCCTGCAGAAGCTGCAGGTCCCTACAGCCCTCCAGAGAATCTTGCGCAGCTACTTCTCTGAGAGGAGGCTGGTGTACGAGACCAGCGAGGGACCAGTGCGGCGTACGATCACGGCAGGCGTTCCACAGGGCTCAATACTGGGCCCAACGTTGTGGAACGCTATGTACGACGGCGTGCTTCGGCTGGAGCTGCCCGAGGGTGCTGAAGTGATCGGCTTCGCGGACGACATCGCGGTGCTGGCGGAGGGGACTACACCTGAAACAGCGACGCGAGCAGCAGAGACGGCGATATCGGTGATTAGTTCGTGGATGGCGCAACACCATCTGGAGATTGCTCCGGCCAAAACCGAACTGATCATCGTGTCCACCATGCGGCGAGACAACACCCGTGTCCCGGTGAGCGTCAGCGGAGTGGAGAAGATGCCGACCCGTACTCTAAAGTACCTCGGGGTCATCATCGAGGACCACCTGTCGTGGAAGCCACACGTCGAGCAGGCCACGTCGAAGGCGCTCCGTGTGGCACAGGCGATTTCCAGGCTGCTCCGCAACCACGGCGGGCCAACGAGTGCGAAGCGGCGTCTCCTGGCGTCAGTGGTGGACTCCACTCTCCGCTACGCTGCTCCCATTTGGCACGAGGCGGTCCAGCTTCGGGCGTGTCGCAGACAGCTCAACCGCGTGCAGGGACTATACGCACGGCCGGTCGCCCGCACTTTCGTTACGGTGCGGAACGAGGTGGCAACGGTGCTGGCCAACGTGGTCCCGATCTGTCTGCTGATCGAGGAAGACGCAAGGTGTCACCAGCGTAATCAGCAGCCGGGCATCAGCACGCAGGAGGTGCGAGCAGAGGAGCGGCGACGGACCGTCGAACAGTGGCAGGCGGAGTGGGATGAGCTGGCCCCGACGAGCCGCTTCACCGCGTGGTCACACACGGTGATACCGAACATCGCGGCGTGGAGGGACAGGCGCCACGGGGAGATAACCTTCCATCTCGCCCAGGTGCTGTCGGGTCATGGATTTTTCCATGACTACCTCCACGTAAAACACCTGTCGCCGTCACCGGACTGTACACGATGTCCGGGGGTCCCGGAAACGGCGGAGCACGCGTTCT
>NW_026453515.1:22500-25000 GCF_943734755.1 Anopheles moucheti
TTCTCAAATCGATCCGTGGTATCACTTTTCATACTCAAGGGCCCATTTGCTTCAACTTTGGAAAAAATTTTCGATGATGAAAAATTTTCACCTTCGACGTCCATCGACCACTCGACCCGAACTTGGTACTTTTGTATGGAGGTACCCGAGTGGTGACTTTTTCATACAAAAATTTTTATTTCTCAAATCGATCCGTGGTTTTACTTTTCATACTCTAGGGCCCATTTGCTTCAACTTTGGAAAAATTTTTCGATGATGAAAAATTTTCACCTTCGACGTCCATCGACCACTCGACCCGAACTTGGTACTTTTGTATGGAGGTACCCGAGTGGTGACTTTTTCATACAAAAATTTTTATTTCTCAAATCGATCCGTGGTTTCACTTTTCATACTCTAGGGCCCATTTGCTTCAACTTTGGAAAAAATTTTCGATGATGAAAAATTTTCACCTTCGACGTCCATCGACCACTCGACCCGAACTTGGTACTTTTGTATGGAGGTACCCGAGTGGTGACTTTTTCATACAAAAATTTTTTTGCGAATACGTGTTCGTTCGCGATCATTAAGGCCATGAACCGCAAGTCCGCTGCGATAGAAATAGTGCATTGTAGTTACTCGACGAGAAAAAAAATCGGGACTTAGAAAAATTTTTGAAAGTCAAATCGTATTGACTTCCAACAACACCTGATAATAAACACACATTGCCTGTTGCACCACAGTTCGCATTTGACTTAACAAATCGCCTGTTGGTACGCACATCACCATCGACTTTACCAATCGCGTTTCGCACCGCTAATCCCACTTGGCGTGGAGCCACGCACATAATGTTGCGAGGAGAGTATTAATCGGGACTTAGCGTTTTAAGCTCGCGAACACTCCACTATGGGAGTGCACGCAAGCACCAACTGTACACACACAACACAACAATCACTCTCGCGAACACTCCATTCCCAAAGTGAACGCGAGCACCAGCAAGCATGGGTCGCCTGAGAGGATCGATGCGAACGCATCTCTACAACTCGCAGCTCCCAGCCTGTAGTCCCGTCGTTTGCGGGCGGTCGAAGGTGTCGAAACTAGTTGTATCCACGGTCGACGGAAACACAGCCACCAGGGTTCCCTGTGGTAAGGTACTTCCACGTGCAGCGTGCTCCCGCCCGTTGCGGCTCAGTCTAGTGCTATAGCGGGGATGAGACGTCAGTGTGCGCGGGGCAGCACCGACGGATCTCGGAGGGTTGTTAAGCCCGCTAGCTTCACCTAATGGGTTTGAGAAGCGCTATCAGCTCGGATTGGATACGACCTTAGAGGCGTTCAGGCATAATCCAGCGGACGTAGCGTCATACCAAAGTCCGGTCGAACTAGTATTGAGCCAGTGGTCCGTACCTGTGGTTCCTCTCGTACTGCACAGGAATTCCGTTAAGATAGCGGCAAACAGCACACACCAGTAGGGTAAAACTAACCTGTCTCACGACGGTCTAAACCCAGCTCACGTTCCCTTGAAAGGGTGAACAATCCTACGCTTGGTGAATTTTGCTTCTCAATGATAGGAAGAGCCGACATCGAAGGATCAAAAAGCCACGTCGCTATGAACGCTTGGCGGCCACAAGCCAGTTATCCCTGTGTGTGACAGCTGTCATAGCAGTGTTCGGACGTGCCTCTGTGTCGCTCCGGTTAAAAGCGGAAAATTCGGGTGTAAAACTTTGCGAAAAGGGCCAAAAAGTGTTTTAATCAGTGTCTTTTAGTGCCTTCTACCCCGGAATGGTGAAATATTAACGAAACAGGACGATGCTCGCCTGATAAAAGCGAAAGAAATCTCTCCCATACATTTTGTATGGGAACAGACCAGTGCTGTTTATACGCGAAATAGGCGATTAAAACATTAAGTGGAACGTGAATTCAGTAGTGGCGTCACTGAAGAACATTATTCCGGTCGGTGGCAGTGCAGAAAACGCCAAAAAACTATAAAATAAGTGCGTGCAAAATAGCGGCAGAGCGGCGTCAGGTGGATCGTCGCGTGTGGGTGTGCGCTCGAGCGACGCGTTGTGACAGCTCAGAGCTTCTGCTCCACAGCGCCACCTATCCGCGAGGTGGAGAAGCGCGTAGCGACGAAAGCTCCCGAGGCAGTGTATGCGGACGGTATACATTTAGGCGCGAACGCAACGCAGCGGAGACTTAAGCAGGACGGCAGACAGCGAACCCGAAAACAAATTTTTTGAAAACATATTTATTTATTTAATAAAATTTGTTTGAGTTTTTGTTTGTTCTTGGGCGATCATCGTGGCGGTCCGCTGCTGGCGTCCCCCCGTGGAGGGGGAGTAAATCCAGCGTAAAGCGCGGACTCCTTTGGACTTGCGATGTCGTACAGTAGTCGGATCCTGCGGTCACGGTCGGGATCGACCGAGAGCCGGCCACCGGTGAGTTCGAAACCGGTGGTGATGCTTAGTCGAGTTACGGAAGGAAAGGCCACAGCCACGAGTGGTGTTGGCCGAACGAGTGGAGTTGG
>NW_026453515.1:27500-30000 GCF_943734755.1 Anopheles moucheti
TGACAGGAACCACCACGGTCATGGCACTGCCCGATTTGCATTATGCACCTACGGACTAGAAGCCCCTCTATCCTCGGCAATACTAGCGGATCGCCTGTAATAGCATTAACTTCACTAGTAAAGACCTTAGGGCACGCTCGAAAACCTCAATATCGAACCTCCCACGGCAGCACACTGTGGCCCTTGGTTAGAGGGCCAGGCGAAAATAGACAGCTCACAGCGCACGCAGTTGAAATTCAAGCAACTGACAAGCGCCGGTACCATCGCCGACCACGTTTAGCGCGGCCGACTCCTAAAACGCACCTCTGTGTTTGGCATGAATCCAACTACACGTCCCCTTGGCAGAACCCAGAGGAAGGCAGAACGGAATCACGCCTAACACTCTACGGTGCCTTGGGTATGACCACATACCGTTTCGGGCACATGACACTAGCGGTCACGTGCCGTTGCGGTACGGGTCCTACACATTCCAAACAGACCACTTCGGACTTGCATTTGCAAGCCTGGTGGCCTGTTTCGCCGCACCTCCCACAGAGGCTACGGCGATCCTCCTTAGTGCAGCTATATCTGTAGTGCCCCACGCACCAACATCTATAGCATCGCACTATTGTCCTACGCTCTCTAATGCGGCTCACACTGCATCCAATGGGCATTGAGCCCATCTTCAGCAGCTTCGCCGCCTCGGAGATCCCGAGCTTAACGTTGGCAACCTGGGTGCCAGCAGCATGACCCTTGCGGATACGGATGCTGCTTAGCGGCACGACCAGGTTGGCCCGCTCCTTAAGAGCTAAGGCGACCTCCGCTAAGTCGGTGATCTCGTCCAGATCACACAATTCAACGAAGAGCTTCGGTGAAAGGACCGTAGTCTTCGTTGAATTCTTCTCCTTGACCGCCCCGGCAAGGAGTGGAGCGACGGCGCTAGCCGACTCTCCCTTCTTGAGAGTAATCAGCAAGCCACCGTTCTGAGCCCGTCGGACTTTGCTGATTTTCTCCCTCGTACCACTTAGGCTCTCCTGTTCACGGAGGCCTTTCAAGATCTCCGCATAAGATGCGGGATCCTCTGACTTGACGAGGACGGCTTCCGGCCGGGGTCGTATGCGCTTGACCTTCGGCTTCGGAGGTTTCGGTGAAGGTTCCACCACCCTCTGTGGCTTTGCCTTCACGAGCCCCCCCTTAGCCTTAGGCTTACGCGCGATCGACTCTGGCTGGTTGTTCGCCCTCTCCTTTAGGGCTGAGGGAGCCTTCGGCTTCCGGCCCTTACGTGTTTGACACGCGAACCCCTTCTCCCCGGAATGCCCCGTGCTGGCTGGGCCTGCTGTTGCCTGGGTGAAAGCTGTCACCCCAGCAGACGGCGTAGCACGATTGCTCAATCGAGCGCTGGCCTTACTCGCCTGGCCTGTTGTTGGTTGGGCAACAGCTTTTGCCCCAACAGGTGGCTTTCGGGCCTTCCGGGAGGCCGTGACAGACGCTCCAAGCTTTGACTTAGGAGTCACGGTCGCCGGGATCGGGGCCGTTTGTGTGCTGGCGCACACGGCTCCGGTCCGTTTATCGACCGCCTCGGCGTAACTTATCGGAGGCCGGCTTCCCGCTACTGTCTGAGTCTCCTCAGAGACCAGAGCAGTGGGTCTAGCCGATTGCCGCTTGAGGAGTTTAATCTCCTCAAACAGCGCCTCCATTACGCCGAGAGTCTCCTTCAAGAACTCGGCGTTTGCCACCACGAGCGTGTCGTCCACAAGGGACTCCACGTAAACCCGAAACAGGTCGAGGTAGGACGGCGTCCTTTCCTCTGCACCAACTTCGAGCTTAATCTCGCATGCCAACATTTCCAGCGTAGAATCCGTATCCACTGTCCCCTCCACCGGAGTGGAGGGGGAAACCGCTGCACTCTGCATCGCCCTAGTGGCCGACCGGGTGCAGGGTTTTTTACAAGCATTCGAGTTATCATGGATATCTGACATTCCAATAGGGTCCCAACTCCAGTCCGCTATCCGAACCTGCGGCTGTAGTCCCTTATAACGACCCCGTGGTTATCTATGCAAGCAGGGAGGCCACGCGAGGGTTGACGACTGTCCTCATGAGACAGCCGTTCAGAGCCAGGTCAGGGTAAAGCAGGGCCGGAGCTCACCTGCACCTACAACTACCGGGGGTTAGCCCGGCAGCAGGCCCGGAGCGCTACTGGAGACTTGCCAAGTTTTAATAGGACGGCGACAGACGCACCATTAGCCCTCACGCCGTTTCAGTTGGGTTTCACCCCAACTTACTAAGGGATCGGAATGGATTGTCCGCCAGCCCCACAAATTGGTCTACGTGATCCTTCTACCCGTTAGGGTAGAAGTCCTTAAGCGTTCAAGACGGCTCCTACCGCTCCACTTGGTATGCAAACTGGCACGACAGTACCAGCTACACTCCGCCCGGGGCCACGAGGAGGTGGGAGTCGGATTTTCCCGGGCACATTTGGCTACCTTAAGAGAGTCATAGTTACTCCCGCCGTTTACCCGCG
>NW_026453515.1:32500-40000 GCF_943734755.1 Anopheles moucheti
GTACGCGCCGTCCCTACGTGCTGAGCTTATCCCGTTTCGCTCGCAGCTACTCAGGGAATCCCTGTTGGTTTCTTGTCCTCCCCTTATTAATATGCTTAAATTCTGGGGGTTCTCACACATCACTTGAGGCCTACGTTGGATTTTTCCCGAATGGTAAATAGTAGCACGCACTTGTTCGCTTGTTTCCAGCGGGTGGGCGTACCGCACGAGTTACACGACTCGGCCAGACGGCGGGTCCCGGCAACAGACGGCAAGCCAGGTGTTCAAGGGCTTCCGGTGCTCCCAGGTTGTCTTATAGCCGAAGTTCGAACCGTGCGACACGACACGCACCCACTGGGCCAACTGTACCGCCTTACCATTTCAGCGCCCAAGGTCCCCCGCGGAAGGGGTCCGAGCACGCCATGATGCACAGTGCGCCAAACGCGTGTGTTCAAGCCTGCGACACACTCCCGGGCGTGCTGCTCGCCCAGGCGTGCCGCTGGTACGCGGGCGTCCTGTAGTTATGGAATAGTGTGTAACAAGAATTGGTAGGCACTCAAGAATGTGTGCATCGGTCGGGTTTAAACGTCCGATGCGCCATATGCGTTCAACGTGTCGGTGTTCATGTGTCCTGCAGTTCACATTCTGACGCGCATTTAGCTGCGGTCTTCATCGATCCATGAGCCGAGTGATCCCCTGCCTAGGGTTTTGGTATGTTCAACTGTCTCCTATGTTTTCGTTATGCGCTAGGTGCATCTCTCACAACTTAAGTTCCCCGGACAGCGTAACCGTGCACCTCTCGGTTCCTTCGAAGCCGTCCAGGGTGGACAAGGATGACCATTGGTCTTCCTTCCCATTGATCGACGCGCGATGTGGGCGGCATCGGCGCGATCTTGCACAACTTTCGTTCTCTTGATTAGGTTCTCTCTCGCTCGAGGCCAGTGTTTAAATATGTTCTAGTGGGTCTTTACCTTCGCCCATGTGTCACACACTTTACGCGTTCGATGGCTGCCATTGGGAGTGTGCGCACAGGTACGAAGGCCACTGGCCTACGGTCGCGCACGCTCAATATCGTAGTATAGACACACCTCTCTCGCGGGTCTAATTGGCGTGCGCGGCCCCCAAAAGGTAACATAGCAGTTTGTTCTGCTGATACCGTGTTTCTCTATCTCTCTAACCAACTCACACAACACATATATGTATTGATCGGTAATGATCCTTCCGCAGGTTCACCTACGGAAACCTTGTTACGACTTTTACTTCCTCTAAATCATCAAGTTCGGTCAACTTCGGCCATGCCAGCTGCAGCTCACGAAGGAACCGCGGAAGGTGTGCCTCCAGAGACCTCACTAAATAATCCATCGGTAGTAGCGACGGGCGGTGTGTACAAAGGGCAGGGACGTAATCAGCGCTAGCTAATGACTAGCACTTACTAGAAATTCCAGGTTCATGGGGACCGTTGCAGTCCCCAATCCCAACTAAATGAGCATTTGGGTGATTTCCCGTTCCTCTCGGAATGGGGGCGCCAATTGGCGAGAACACGCTGCTGCTCACATTGTAGCACGCGTGCAGCCCAGAACATCTAAGGGCATCACGGACCTGTTATCGCTCATTCTCACCTTGCTAAACACAAGTTGTCCCGCTAAGCAGGGCAAACGTGGCCGACGACCGCCCGTGAAGGGGCCGCCGGCCTTGACGTCAGGTGCACCCGGAGGTGCACTGCTGACAGCGTTCTAGTTAGCTTGTTTGAGTCGCGTTCGTTATCGGAATTAACCAGACAAATCATTCCACGAACTAAGAACGGCCATGCACCACTACCCTTAAATTTGAGAAAGAGCTCTCAATCTGTCTTACCTCGATAAGTTCGGACCTGGTAAATTTTCCCGTGTTGAGTCAAATTAAGCCGCAAGCTCCACTTCGTTTTTTTTTTTTTTTAAGAAATGCAGGTTTTATTGTACAAAAATACCTTATAAACCTACCCTCTTGACGTAGGACGTCGCCCGCCAGGGATTTTGTCCTACGTCGTTGCGAACCCTTTCGGATATCTCTTCGCGATTTATTTATTCAATTTTCCGTATCTTAACCCGCATTTTAAAGGCGTACGCATACTGAGTCCGCGTGACTCACTCATTCTTTCCCCTCTCGGAGATCTCAAGAAGTCAACCCGACATCTATCGATCTGACCATTCCGCCTCGCTGGCGGCAGCCTCCTCCGCGGGTGTCAATCGTCGGCCCGCATTCGAAGCACGACGGCGCCTTTCGTTTTCCCGTCTGTTGCGTCGCGACCGTATCCGATCCGCCTCCGTAGGCGCGGTCCGACGGCGGCGCGTCGTCGAGGGTCCCTCAGCCTGGACCCGAGCTCGCCATGCGCGCTGCATGAATAGACGCCGCTCGTGGCGCACTCTCAACGTCTCCGGGGAAGGTGGTCCCCCTCTGCTGCGCCTCGGTATAGGTGGAGGAGCTAGGCCCGCTCGCTCCGCCTCAACTGCCGTCCGCAGTACCTCGTCATCTCGGGCGGCCAGTGCTGCTGCGACGTCCGCAGCCAGTCGCACTCGCGCCCGATCCTCCGCTCTGCCGCGAAGCCGTCGGTTGCGGGCAGATCGCTGACGCGCTGCTCGCGACTCGTTCACGCGCCGCGTGATGTCTTCGATGATGACGTCGTCCATCTCCTCACCGAAGAGTGCGGCCACACTTTCGAGGACCACTTCCTCGTCCTCGGCGAAAGCCGCTTCCGTTCGACCATTGGTGAGCGCTTCATCATCGCGCCACAGCTGTTGAAGCACTGTGGTGATGGTCTTTGCTGCTTTCTGAATGCGGTCCCACCACTCCGCACTCTCCAGCAGCTTCTCTGCGATGTTGTTAAGCTGGACCGACTCGGGTGTCCCCCAGCCCAACAGCTCGTGACGGATTTCCTCAAACACGGGACACTCGAACAAGACGTGGGCCACCGACTCGACCGACCCCACGCACCGTGGACACTCCGGAGACGACGCGAAGCCGCAGACGTGCAAGTACTCTCGGAAGAATCCGTGTCCGGAGAGCACCTGCGAAAGGTGGAAGTCCACCTTCCCGTGCTTTCGTCCCGTCCACCGGTGCAGGTCGGGAATCATCCCGTGCGCCCACGTCAAGTAGCGGCTGGCCGATGGTGTTGCCGCCGCACGGTCCCAGGCGTCCTGCCATTGCAGCATCGTGGCTGCTCGCTCCGCCGCTCGTACCTCCTTCCTGCTGGCGCCAGGCTCGACCAGCAGCCTGCTATGGCACCTTGCGTCCTCGTTGACGACCAGCCAGTACGGCACCAAACCAGCCATCACCACTGACACCTCGTAGGATACCGAGCGGAACGAACTCGATACCCCACGTGCCAGTGGCTTCTGGACCTGGGCCAGTCGTCTTCGGCACCACTGCATGTCTGTCGCCTTAGCCCAGATGGGCGAGGCGTACCGGATCACCGACTCAGCGACTCCTGCCAGCAACCGCCGCTTGGCCACCTGGGGGCCGCTGTGGTTCCTCATCACCGAGGTAACCACCGCCACCGCACGGAGGGCCTTGTCCGCGGCCGCTTCCACGTGCGGTTTCCACGAGAGTTTCTCGTGGAGTTGTACCCCCAGGTAGCGTATCGATCGCTTTGACGTGCAGACCACTTCGCCGACGCGCACAGGAATTTCCAAACGTCCTCGACGCAGACTCGATATCAGAACCACCTCGGTTTTGTGGGGGGCGAGACTGAGGTGCCGTGCCTCAAGCCACCCCATCACCGCCTCGATCGCAGCCTCCGCAACGGACGCCGACTCCTCGGGTGTGCAGCCCTCGGCCAGGATGGCGATGTCATCGGCAAAGCCGACGATGGTGGCCCCTTCAGGGAGCTGGATCCGCAGAACGCCGTCGTACATAACGTTCCACAGAGTCGGGCCAAGGATTGACCCCTGTGGAACGCCTGCCGTCACCCGACGTGACACCGGGCCGTCGTGGGTGTCGTACACCAGCTCCCTGTCGGTGAAATAGTCGCGGAGCAGGAGTTGCAGCTGCGCTGGAACCTCCTTCTCACGCAGGGCCATCGCTATCGCCTGCCAGCTGGCGGTGTTAAAGGCGTTTCTGACGTCCAACGCCACAACCAGCAAGCAGCGCTTATCCCGGTTGTTAGTCCGTCCGTAGGACATCGCGCGCTCGCCTGCTTCCACCACCAGCTGGATCGCCTGCAGGGTGCTCCGCTGCTTCCGGAAACCGAACTGGTTCTCGGCCAGCCGAGGTGCCTCCGGATCCTCCAGGTGCTCGTTGAGTCTGTCCAGCGTAGTCCTCTCGAAGACCTTCGCCGGGTTGTCGATCAAGCAGATCGGGCGGCAGGACGAGGCTTCGCCCGGCGGCTTACCCGGCTTAGGCAACAGCACCAGCTTCTGCCTTTTCCATTCGCGTGGTATTTCGCCGGTGTCCAAGCAGCGCTGGTAGACACCAGCGAATGGCTCCGGATACTTCCGGATGGCAGCCGTTACCGCAGCGTTCGGTACTCCATCGAGGCCAGGCGCCTTCCGCGGATGCAGCTCGCTCGCTATCGCCTGGAGCTCCGCGCAGCTGATCGGACGGACCGGAGTGTCCCCTTCCGAAGGCGTGACGTCCGGCCACTCGACCGGGGGATGCTCCGGAAACAGCTCCTCGACGATCCGCTGCAACACCGCTGGATCGCGTTCACGCGCCGTCCAGCTGCCCCGAAACCGAAGAAGCACTTGCCGGAACCACTGTCCCGTCTCATCTGCAGCCAGGGCCTGCAGCCACTCATCGAACTGGCGCTGCTTGCTGGCCTTAATTGCCACCCTTAAGGCAGCACGCGCCTCCTGATGTTCCTCTGAAGCCAGTTCGGCGGACGTCTCGTCGAGGGCCAATGACTGTCGCTCCCGAGCCAACCGGCAGCGCTCGGTCAGCTCCTCGATATCCGGAGTCCACCAATATGTGTTGCAGTTCCTTCTCTGCTGCTGCGACTGCCCAATCCTCACCATGGTAGCGTCGCAGGCCTCCGTAAGCACCATCCCCAGGCTTGCCGCATCGGTCACCCGATCGGCAAAACGGGTCGCCTCAAGTGCCAGCTCGAAAGTACGGGGGCAAAACTGGCGAGTTCGCCAGCGAGTACCCGCCTCCCGTACTTCGACACCTTCCTGCTGATGAATGCCCCGTCCGGGCCGCTGACCTGCACGATGCTGTTGCCCGACCGCAAACCGAATATAGCGGTGGTCGCTATAGGAGTAGCGGTCTAGCGTCCGCCAGGAGCTGATGTCCTCCGCTGCTCCATCCGATCGGCAGAGCGTTGGACTCGCGAAGGCGACGTCCACTCTGCTGGGCCGAGCCACACCGTTCCCCAGGAATGTCGGCTCCGTGCCGCGGTTGAGGACCTCCAATCCTAGGCTGGTAACCGTCTGAAGGAGCGCCTCACCCTTAAGGTTGGCCCGCTCGCTCCCCCAGGCCCCATGCCACGCGTTGAAGTCACCAGCTATCAGCACGCAAGGGTGGCCTCGCGCAAGTACCTCCAGCCGGTCCATCTGTTGCTCGAACTCCGGGAGGCCGATCGATGGCGGAATATAGCAGCAGATGACAACGATGCCCGCCACCTCGGCAGCTACGATGCCCGGATGCTGCACGCTCCTCACCCGCTGTATGGGAAACCGTTGGCCACTGGTGACGATCGCGGCCTTCAGTGCGTCGTCGGATGCCCAGTTCCCATTGTTGGCCGGCACAGCATAGAGCTCCGTGATGAGCATCACGTCTGCTCCCTCCTCCCTCATCCGCTGGAGCGCAAGATCCTGAGCGCTCCTGCTCTTACCGATATTTATCTGGAGCACTTCTATCATCATCGTGTGGCTGCAGCTTTGCACGAAGCTGCGGCAATCGAGTGCGGGCCGCCACACTTCAAACAGCGAGCCTCGCCAGTGCAGCTCGCTGCCTTGTGGCCTTCCGCGCCACACCGGATACACGCTTTGCTGCGGTCCTCTCCCGAGCACTGCCCGGCGAAGTGGCCGCGCTCCAAACATCGGAAGCACCGCTTCTCCTCCAGCGACGCTTTCGGGACCTCCCACACCCAACAGGAGGTGTGTCCTAGGAGCAGGCGCTTCCCAGCCAGATGCTCCGCATCCGACCGGGGCAGACGAACGCGAGCACGCTTCGTGCCGTCTCGCCGCTCCCACATGTCGAAGGTGGCCTCGGAATGCTCCTTGCCGAGAGCCGTCAACACCGCCCGACGCAGCTGGTCCTCGCTCGCCAAGGAGTCGATGTTTGTTATAAGCACCATCGACATCTCCGTACGCACGGTCGCCGCACCCTTGTCTCCGATGGCTTGCCGGATACGCTGGCACAGCTCGGCGCTGTCGGCATCACGGCTCAGCGGCAGCCGCAAGGTGTCTTTCGGCGTTCGCTTGCCGACGCCGATCTTCTCCTGCATGCCGTCGAGATGCGAGCTCGTACGAATCGCCCTATACATGTCGAGGTAGCTGACGCCCTCCGCTGGCATCACCTCGATGGTGTCGGGCCGCTTCCGCGACTTCTTCACTGCAGCTGGCATCGTGCGTGGCTGCTGCTTACTCTGCTTTCGCAGCAACTGGCCCTGCAAATGCCACTGTTGTTGTTGTTGCTGGGGCTGCCCAGCCGAACGCTGTCCGCTCTGATGTTGCTGCGGACGTTGCTGCTGTTGCCGCTGCGGCTGCTGCCGTTGCGGGAGCTGCGGCCACTGCTGCTGATGCTGCTGAGCCGGCTGCTGGCGTGCCGGCTTACGGCGCACCACCTCGGCCCAGGAGCCGCCTTCCTGGTCCGGAGACGGCACCACCGTAGCCGTCACCGCACCCTCTCGCTGTTGTGCCAGCTGCTGCTGCTGCTGCTGCTGCTGTTGCTGCTGCGACTGCGCAACAACCAGTTGCGTTAGAAGCCCAGAGACCATCTCCCGCTCCTTACGGTACTCCTCTCGCAGATGGAGCACCTCCTGGCGATGGCACTCCTGCATCGCCGCGAGGTCTTTCCGGTATTGCTCAGCTTGCTCCGTCAGCTGAACACGGAGGAGGGATAGCTCGTCCTCCAGACGCTCGATGAGCCTCTCCATCGTGGCTCCTTTCGCAGCCGTGGCCGTGCCAACGCCACTCGTGCGAGCAACACCGCTCGTGGCTGCGGTCTGCCCTTCCGGCACTCTGCTGAGCATCACTACCGGTTTCGAGCCCACCGGTGCTCGGCTATCGGTCGATCCCGACCGTGATCGTAAATTCCGACTGGCGGACATCATCGCCAGAAAGAAGGAAGAGTCCGCGCTTTACACTGGTTTTACTCCCCCTCAAGGAGGGACGCCAGCAGCGGACTGCCACGAGGATCGCCGGAGAGGTTTTTCCGGCCTGGTGAAGTGAGGGAAGATGGTAGGAGGACGGGGGGGTGCGCGATGGAATCGTCCCGCCGAGCCGCTTCTTCTGATACCCCACTTGCCGGGGTGGCGATGAAGTTTTCCTCGGAAAAATCGCGAAAAACCGCTTCCTGGGTGGTTTTTCCGCCCTAGGGGGGTGG
>NW_026453515.1:45000-52500 GCF_943734755.1 Anopheles moucheti
AAAATTTTTTTTGACCCGAGCTTGTGTCGCGACCCAAAAATCGACTCACTTGGGAAAAATGTTCTAGCAGGGGCCCTCCCATACAAAAATTTTTTCTTCTCAAAAATGATTTTCGTTTCACTTTTCATACTCAGGGGAGTCTAAAATTGATGTTTTGAGTCACCGTGAAAAAAAAATTTTTTTGACCCGAGCTTGTGTCGGCGACCCAAAATCGACGCACTTGGGAAAAATGTTCTAGCAGGGGCCCTCCCATACAAAAATTTTTTCTTCTCAAAAATGATTTTCGTTTCACTTTTCATACTCAGGGGAGTCTAAAATTGATGTTTTGAGTCACCGTGAAAAAAAAATTTTTTTGACCCGAGCTTGTGTCGGCGACCCAAAATCGACGCACTTGGGAAAAATGTTCTAGCAGGGGCCCTCCCATACAAAAATTTTTTTTTGACTCACCGGGTAAAATGGTCGCACTTGGTAAAAATGTTCTAGCAGGGGCCCTCCCATACAAAATTTTTTTCTTTTCAAAAATGATTTTCGTTTCACTTTTCATACTCAGGGAAGTCTAATATTGAAGTTTTGAGTCACCGTGAAAAAAATTTTTTTTTGACTCACTGGGTAAAATGGTCGCACTTGGGAAAAATGTTCTAGCAGGGGCCCTCCCATACAAAAAATTTTAATTTCTCAAATCGATCCGTGGTTTCACTTTTCATACTCTAGGGCCCATTTGCTTCAACTTTGGAAAAAATTTTCGATGATGAAAAATTTTCACCTTCGACGTCCATCGACCACTCGACCCGAACTTGGTACTTTTGTATGGAGGTACCCAAGTGGTGACTTTCTCATACAAAAATTTTTATTTCTCAAATCGATCCGTGGTTTCACTTTTCATACTCTAGGGCCCATTTGCTTCAACTTTGGAAAAAATTTTCGATGATGAAAAATTTTCGCCTTCGACGTCCATCGACCACTCGACCCGAACTTGGTACTTTTGTATGGAGGTACCCGAGTAGTGACTTTTTCATACAAAAATTTTTATTTCTCATATCGATCCGTGGTTTCACTTTTCATACTCTAGGGCCCAATTGCTTCAACTTTGGAAAAAATTTTCGATGATGAAAAATTTTCACCTTCGACGTCCATCGACCACTCGACCCGAACTTGGTACTTTTGTATGGAGGTACCCGAGTAGTGACTTTTTCATACAAAAATTTTTATTTCTCATATCGATCCGTGGTTTCACTTTTCATACTCTAGGGCCCATTTGCTTCAACTTTGGAAAAAATTTTCGATGATGAAAAATTTTCACCTTCGACGTCCATCGACCACTCGACCCGAACTTGGTACTTTTGTATGGAGGTACCCAAGTGGTGACTTTTTCATACAAAAATTTTTTTGCGAATACGTGTTCGTTCGCGATCATTAAGGCCATGAACCGCAAGTCCGCTGCGATAGAAATAGTGCATTGTAGTTACTCGACGAGAAAAAAAATCGGGACTTAGAAAAATTTTTGAAAGTCAAATCGTATTGACTTCCAACAACACCTGATAATAAACACACATTGCCTGTTGCACCACAGATCGCATTTGACTTAACAAATCGCCTGTTGGTACGCACATCACCATCGACTTTACCAATCGCGTTTCGCACCGCTAATCCCACTTGGCGTGGAGCCACGCACATAATGTTGCGAGGAGAGTATTAATCGGGACTTAGCGTTTTAAGCTCGCGAACACTCCACTATGGGAGTGCACGCAAGCACCAACTGTACACACACAACACAACAATCACTCTCGCGAACACTCCATTCCCAAAGTGAACGCGAGCACCAGCAAGCATGGGTCGCCTGAGAGGATCGATGCGAACGCATCTCTACAACTCGCAGCTCCCAGCCTGTAGTCCCGTCGTTTGCGGGCGGTCGAAGGTGTCGAAACTAGTTGTATCCACGGTCGACGGAAACACAGCCACCAGGGTTCCCTGTGGTAAGGTACTTCCACGTGCAGCGTGCTCCCGCCCGTTGCGGCTCAGTCTAGTGCTATAGCGGGGATGAGACGTCAGTGTGCGCGGGGCAGCACCGACGGATCTCGGAGGGTTGTTAAGCCCGCTAGCTTCCGATCACCTAATGGGTTTGAGAAGCGCTATCAGCTCGGATTGGATACGACCTTAGAGGCGTTCAGGCATAATCCAGCGGACGTAGCGTCATACCAAAGTCCGGTCGAACTAGTATTGAGCCAGTGGTCCGTACCTGTGGTTCCTCTCGTACTGCACAGGAATTCCGTTAAGATAGCGGCAAACAGCACACACCAGTAGGGTAAAACTAACCTGTCTCACGACGGTCTAAACCCAGCTCACGTTCCCTTGAAAGGGTGAACAATCCTACGCTTGGTGAATTTTGCTTCACAATGATAGGAAGAGCCGACATCGAAGGATCAAAAAGCCACGTCGCTATGAACGCTTGGCGGCCACAAGCCAGTTATCCCTGTGTGTGCGTAGCTGTCATTCACGGTGTTAGGACGTGCCTCTGTGTCGCTCGTGTTAAAATACGAAAATCAGGGTGTAAAATTGCGAAAAAAGGGCTAAAAAGTGTTATAAACATTGAGTTTTAGTGCCTTTTACCTTTTAATGGTGGAAAAATAACAAAACAGGACGATGCTCGCCTGATAAAAGCGATATAAATCTCTCCCATACATTTTGTATGGGAACAAACAAGTGCTATTTATTCGCGAAAGGGACGACAAAAACATCAAGTGGCACGTTTATTACGCAGTGGCGACGCCGAAGAACAATTTTCCGGACGGTGGCAGTGTGGAAAACGCCACAAAACTGAGAAAAAAGTGCGTGAAAAACAGCGGCAGAGCGGCGTCAGGTGGATCGTCGCGTGTGTACGTGTTGACGTGTTGACGTTTGTGCTGACGTCATCGGCGTCATTGGCAAAGCTTTCGGCTCCGAGCTTTCGCCTTAGCCGAGACACGGGGCAGCGCCATCTATCGGAACTAACGGGAGACTTCATCAGTGGCGTCACCTGGTGGACGATAGCGGATTCAGCGGTAGCGGCGACAACAACCCGCGCGCTTGGGAGATTTCAACGTCGGTACCAGCGGGCAACCCGGGTCGGTGTATGCGGATTGCATACCGACAGGCGGTGATCTCAACGCTGGATAAGGAGGCGAACCCGGGCAAAATATTTATTGGTTTTAAATATTTGTTTTCCGAAACTAATATTTACTTTTGGTTTTAGAGCAAATATAACAATAAATAAAAACCTTGATAGGCTGGCCTTCACAGGGCCATGGACAGGGGCTTAAGGGCGCGAACACTCTCGGTTGACGAACCGAGCGCAGCCACCACCAGGAGCAGATCGGCCATGAGCGCGGGCAAGCGGCTCACTGTCCCGCTAACGCCGGTGATGGAGGGTGTGGCTGTTAGTGGAGCCATGAGCTCCAGCAAGTATGCGGCCAGGTTGGTGACTGGCACTGGAGGCTCTCCGTCGAGCGAGGTGCGACGCATCATTAGCGAGGCGAAACTCGACAGCGAGACGTTGCTTGCGGTCGTCAAAAAGCTGGAGGAGCAGGTAACGCTCCTGCGAGTTCAGATGGAGGCGGCAGCTGAGCAGGCTCGGCAAGACCTCCGCGAGGCGCGTCTGGAGGCTCGGCAGCGGGAGGAGCGGCTGGTTGCTGACAATCAGCAGCTGCGCGAGGAGCTCCGGAAGGAGCGAGAGTTGTTGACGGCGCTGGTGGCACAGACCGTCGGGCAGAACCAGCAGCCAACTACTGTGCAGCAGCAGCTGGAGCGGGCTACGCAGCAGAGCACGCAGCAGCGTGGATATCAGCAGGACGCGGTGGTGGCTACGAGCAAGCCACCTCAGACGACGGATGGCGGCTCCTGGGTTGAGGTGGTGCGCCGTAAGCCGCCACGTCAGCAGGCGGCTGATCTACAGCGGCAGCAACAGTGGCCGCAGCTTCCGCAACGGCAGCAGCAACAGCAGCGGCAACAACCGCAGCAGCAGCAACGACAACAGCCGCAACGGCCTCAGCCACAGCGGCCTTTGGTGCAACAGCAGGTCATGCCGCGTCCACAATCTGCGCCACGGAAGCAGGCGAAGAAGAAGCTGGACGCCATCGAGGTCGCCCCGGGACAGGGACAGTCGTGGACCGATGTGTATCAGCTGATACGCAGTGCTCCGTCGTTGACCGAAGACCAGGCCAAGCTAGGAGTCGGGCGACGGACGACGCGTGATCGGCTGGTCATGGACCTTCAAGAAGGCGTCAACGCGCAGGAAGTCCTGGAACGGGTGCAGCAGGTCTGCGCGCAGGCTGCAGCTCCGGCCACCATCCGCTTGGTGACGGAGACGGTTGAGGTCCGCCTTGATGAGGTGGACCCTTTAGCGGTTGCATCGGATGTGGCGATGGCGGTGAAAGCAGTTTGCTCGGAGTCGGTGAGCGAATCCGCCGTGCATCTCACGAAGGCGTGGAACGGCACGCAGACAGCGTATGTAAAGATGTCGGCCAAGGTGGCGGACCGTGTTCACCAGCAGCATGTGCGAGTGTTGCACACCTCCTGCCTGGCGACGCGACTGGCACCTCCGACTCGGGGACAACTGCGGTGCTTCAAGTGCCTGGAGCACGGACATCTGCGGCACCAGTGCAGGAGCGAGATCGACAGATCGGCGCACTGCATCCGTTGCGGTCAACCGGGCCACCTGGCCCGAGTCTGCACAGCGGAGGTGTGCTGCGCGGTTTGCAAGGGCCCTCACCGGGTGGGACATCCGTCCTGCACTCGGGTCTGAAGGTCCTGCAGATCAACCTCGGGCGCAGCCGGGTTGCACAGGACCTGATGCTGCAGACGGCACGGGAGCAGCGGGTGGACGTCGTCATTGCCTGCGAGCTGTACAAGCCGCCTCGAGATAACGGCAGATGGGCGGTGGATGAGGCGCAGAGTGTGGCAGTGGTCGCCACCGGGGTTTACCCCATCCAACGCCTGTGGGGTAGCGTCCATCCCGGGCTGGTGGTGGCCACAGTGGCAGGTGTCACCTTTGCCAGCTGTTACGTTTCGCCGAACATCGGGCCAGCGGACTTTGGCGCCTATCTCGAGGCGGTGGAGATGGCGTTGGTTGGTCACCAGCTCATCGTGCTTGCCGGTGATTTCAACGCGTGGAGCCAGGAGTGGGGATGTCCCCGCACAACATCCAGGGGCCACTCGCTCATGGGGACGGTGCAGCATCTGCAGCTCGATGTTGTCAACCGCGGCAACGTACCCACCTTCATGGGCAACGGGGTTGCGCGCGAAAGCATCGTGGACGTCTCGTTCGCAAGCACCTCGATCGCCTTGCCTGGGACCTGGAGGGTGAGTTCCACCTTCACCCACAGCGACCATCGTTACGTGGAGTATTCCGTCGGTGTGCCGGGTCGGCAGGGACAGCGGCAGCAGCATCAGCCATCGCAGACGCACGGGAGCGGGGCTATCGCGACGCATGCCGGGATTCGCTGGAAGACCTCCCTCTTCCGCAGCGAGGACTACAAGACCGCCCTCGTCGACTGTCGCTTCGCAGAAGCTGATACGTCCGAGGCGCTGGTCGGAGCATTGACCCTCGCTTGCGACGCCATCATGGAGAGGGTAGGCAGGCCGAAGCAGCATCAACAGCCTCGGCTGTATTGGTGGACCCCGGAGCTGGGCGACTTGCGTCGGGAGTGTGAACTTGCCGAGGAGAGGCTTAGTGCTGCCACAGGTTCGGCGGACCGCGACGTGGCGACCGCTCGCCTTCACGACCTGCGACGGCAGCTGCAGCGAGCGATCCAGGAGAGCCGGAGCGGGAAGCTGCAGGAGCTGATTGACGCAGTCGACAGCGACGTGTTTGGTCTCGGGTACCAGGTGGTGATGGCCAAGCTGCGTGGCCGAACACCGCAGGAGACCGACCGAGCGGTATTAGAGCCAATCGTTGACGCGCTCTTCCCGGCTCATCCCGCCTTCGAGTGGCCAGTCATCGAGCGGACGGACGACGAGGAGGCCCTACGACCCGTCACAGAAGCAGAGATCCTGGCGATGGCCGACAGGATGGCTCTGACAAAGGCTCCGGGTCTGGACGGGATCCCGAACGTCGCGGTAAAGGCCGCAATCAGAGAGCACCCGGCGACGTTCGCCCGGGTGTTCAATGATTTGTTGGAGCGAGGCGAGTTCCCGAAGGAATGGAAGGAGGCGCGGCTAGTCCTGGTGCCCAAGCCGGGCAAGCCACCGGGCGATCCTGCGGCGAGTCGTCCGCTGCTCCTTGAGGGAGCAGTCCCGAAAATGTTTGAGAGGTGTGTCTTGGACCGCCTCAATGATCATTTGGAGGACAGCAGTGCCCCTCAACTGTCGCCGGAGCAATATGGCTTTCGTCGCGGGAGGTCGACGGTCCAGGCCATCCAGCGGGTCGTCGAGCGGGGCGAGTTTGCGCGCACATTCCACCGGACGAACGGACGCGATCCACGGTGTCTGGTGGTGGCAGCACTGGATGTCCAGAACGCTTTTAACACGGCGAGCTGGAGGGCGATCGCCACGGCTCTGGAGGAGAAACGCGTTCCTGCAGCGTTGAGGAGAATTTTGCGCAGCTACTTCTCCGAGCGCGAGCTGGTCTACGAGACCAGTGAAGGACCGGTGCGCAGGAAGGTGTCGGCTGGCGTACCGCAGGGCTCCATTGTCGGTCCCACATTGTGGAACACAATGTACGACGGAGTCCTGCGGCTGGCGTTCCCAGACGGCGTGGAGGCGATTGGGTTCGCGGACGACCTGGTGGTGCTGGCGGGCGGCACGACGCCGCAGGAAGCGGCTGATCTTGCGCAGCTGGCGATCCAGATGATTGGCACGTGGATGGCAGAGCGTCACCTGCATCTTGCTCCGGCTAAGACGGAGATCATCATGGTGTCCACAATGCGGCGGGGCTATGCGCAGCCCTCGGTCTCCATCGAGGGGATACAGCGGCTGCCAACGCAGAGCCTCAAGTACCTGGGCGTGGTTTTGCACGAGCATCTGCTGTGGACCCCGCACGTTGAGTACGCCACGGCGAAGGCACTCCGTGCGGCGAAGGGGATCTCCCGACTGATGCAGAACCACGGGGGCCCTAAAGGAGCGAAGCGGCGGCTGCTGTCCTCGGTGGTGGATTCAACGCTCCGGTATGCTGCCCCGGTGTGGCATGAGGCCACCAACGTCAGGCGATGCAGGCGGATGCTGCAGAACGTGCAGGCGCAGTATGCAAGGCCGGTAGCCAGGACCTTCATATCGGTGAGATATGAGGTCGCCACGGTCCTGGCTAGCGTCATCCCGATCTGCCTGCAGATCCGGGAGGACGCTCGATGCTACCATCAGCATCAAACCACCGGCGCGCCATTGAGTCAACTGCGAGTGGAGGAGCGCGCGGCCACACTGCGTCAGTGGCAGGAGGAGTGGGACGCGTTGGCACCGGCGAGCCGGTTCACGGCGTGGACACACCGGGTGATCCCGGACATCGAGGGGTGGAAGAACCGTCGGTTTGGGGAG
>NW_026453515.1:62500-70000 GCF_943734755.1 Anopheles moucheti
GAAAAATGTTCTAGCAGGGGCCCTCCCATACAAAAATTTTTTCTTCTCAAAAATGATTTTCGTTTCACTTTTCATACTCAGGGGAGTCTAAAATTGATGTTTTGAGTCACCGTGAAAAAAAAAATTTTTTGACCCGAGCTTGTGTCGGCGACCCAAAATCGACGCACTTGGGAAAAATGTTCTAGCAGGGGCCCTCCCATACAAAAATTTTTTCTTCTCAAAAATGATTTTCGTTTCACTTTTCATACTCAGGGGAGTCTAAAATTGATGTTTTGAGTCACCGTGAAAAAAAAATTTTTTTGACCCGAGCTTGTGTCGGCGACCCAAAATCGACGCACTTGGGAAAAATGTTCTAGCAGGGGCCCTCCCATACAAAAATTTTTTTTTGACTCACCGGGTAAAATGGTCGCACTTGGTAAAAATGTTCTAGCAGGGGCCCTCCCATACAAAATTTTTTTCTTTTCAAAAATGATTTTCGTTTCACTTTTCATACTCAGGGAAGTCTAATATTGAAGTTTTGAGTCACCGTGAAAAAAATTTTTTTTTGACTCACTGGGTAAAATGGTCGCACTTGGGAAAAATGTTCTAGCAGGGGCCCTCCCATACAAAAAATTTTAATTTCTCAAATCGATCCGTGGTTTCACTTTTCATACTCTAGGGCCCATTTGCTTCAACTTTGGAAAAAATTTTCGATGATGAAAAATTTTCACCTTCGACGTCCATCGACCACTCGACCCGAACTTGGTACTTTTGTATGGAGGTACCCAAGTGGTGACTTTCTCATACAAAAATTTTTATTTCTCAAATCGATCCGTGGTTTCACTTTTCATACTCTAGGGCCCATTTGCTTCAACTTTGGAAAAAATTTTCGATGATGAAAAATTTTCGCCTTCGACGTCCATCGACCACTCGACCCGAACTTGGTACTTTTGTATGGAGGTACCCGAGTAGTGACTTTTTCATACAAAAATTTTTATTTCTCATATCGATCCGTGGTTTCACTTTTCATACTCTAGGGCCCAATTGCTTCAACTTTGGAAAAAATTTTCGATGATGAAAAATTTTCACCTTCGACGTCCATCGACCACTCGACCCGAACTTGGTACTTTTGTATGGAGGTACCCGAGTAGTGACTTTTTCATACAAAAATTTTTATTTCTCATATCGATCCGTGGTTTCACTTTTCATACTCTAGGGCCCATTTGCTTCAACTTTGGAAAAAATTTTCGATGATGAAAAATTTTCACCTTCGACGTCCATCGACCACTCGACCCGAACTTGGTACTTTTGTATGGAGGTACCCAAGTGGTGACTTTTTCATACAAAAATTTTTTTGCGAATACGTGTTCGTTCGCGATCATTAAGGCCATGAACCGCAAGTCCGCTGCGATAGAAATAGTGCATTGTAGTTACTCGACGAGAAAAAAAATCGGGACTTAGAAAAATTTTTGAAAGTCAAATCGTATTGACTTCCAACAACACCTGATAATAAACACACATTGCCTGTTGCACCACAGATCGCATTTGACTTAACAAATCGCCTGTTGGTACGCACATCACCATCGACTTTACCAATCGCGTTTCGCACCGCTAATCCCACTTGGCGTGGAGCCACGCACATAATGTTGCGAGGAGAGTATTAATCGGGACTTAGCGTTTTAAGCTCGCGAACACTCCACTATGGGAGTGCACGCAAGCACCAACTGTACACACACAACACAACAATCACTCTCGCGAACACTCCATTCCCAAAGTGAACGCGAGCACCAGCAAGCATGGGTCGCCTGAGAGGATCGATGCGAACGCATCTCTACAACTCGCAGCTCCCAGCCTGTAGTCCCGTCGTTTGCGGGCGGTCGAAGGTGTCGAAACTAGTTGTATCCACGGTCGACGGAAACACAGCCACCAGGGTTCCCTGTGGTAAGGTACTTCCACGTGCAGCGTGCTCCCGCCCGTTGCGGCTCAGTCTAGTGCTATAGCGGGGATGAGACGTCAGTGTGCGCGGGGCAGCACCGACGGATCTCGGAGGGTTGTTAAGCCCGCTAGCTTCCGATCACCTAATGGGTTTGAGAAGCGCTATCAGCTCGGATTGGATACGACCTTAGAGGCGTTCAGGCATAATCCAGCGGACGTAGCGTCATACCAAAGTCCGGTCGAACTAGTATTGAGCCAGTGGTCCGTACCTGTGGTTCCTCTCGTACTGCACAGGAATTCCGTTAAGATAGCGGCAAACAGCACACACCAGTAGGGTAAAACTAACCTGTCTCACGACGGTCTAAACCCAGCTCACGTTCCCTTGAAAGGGTGAACAATCCTACGCTTGGTGAATTTTGCTTCACAATGATAGGAAGAGCCGACATCGAAGGATCAAAAAGCCACGTCGCTATGAACGCTTGGCGGCCACAAGCCAGTTATCCCTGTGTGACATTCGAGCAGTCGAGCTGTTCGGACGTGGTGTATTTTGCTCCTGAGTGAGTTAAAAATTGTGGCGTTAAATTACCTCGGAAAGTCTCGAATTTGTTCATAATCAGTCTATAAGAGGGTGTTTAGAGTGACTTTAGTGAAAACCGGACGAAAATCGGTGCATTAGTGGGCCAAAAAAGTGAAAAACATTGCCCCATACATTTTGTATGGGGAACAATTTTGGCAATAAAACCGTGCTAAATTGGTGAAAATCAACGCGGTTTGCGTTTAAAACGCATAAATAGACGCCAGTGAAGTGTTTTTTACTTATAATCAGTGTTTGCCGGCGATATTTAGCGTAAAATACGGAGTGGCAAATTTGTGCAAACATTTGGAACAACAACAACAACAATAGTGTGTGCGTGTTGTGAGTTTGCGCAAAAATCCGGTCCAATCGGGCCGGATGAGGTGGCAAATGATAGATTCTGTGTCCCCGATCGGCCAATAGCCGAAAACCGGAAGAAAATCGGTGCAGAATTGGGAAAAAACAGTGACGGCAAAAACGCGCATGGTGCTACCGCTGCGGCACGTGTTCTGGAAGTGACTGTTGTATATACAAAAACGTTAATAACTTCGCGAGTTTTGGTCCGATTTTGCTGCGGTTTGCACTGTTGTGCTAGTTTTAGTGCATTTAATACGATCCGTGCATAAAAATAGTGAAAATCGCGAAAATAATTTTTGACATTTTTGTGACAACCCGGGACGACCCAACAGACATAAATTGATAGGCGAGCAGTCCCCAACAGACAATTTTTCAAATTGACGGTTTCTGCTCGAAAACTGCTCGAAACCAAAAAGGACGCAGAAAATTCTGGGAAGCTGTGGGGGGTCATCGGCAGCTCGAATCTGCTCGATTCGGACAGTTTTTATCGAGCTCGAAACTGCTCGAATTCCCGATTTTTGCGGGAAATTGCCGGGAAAAATCTGGGAACGACTGCAAAAATTCGGAAAGGCGTTTGCAAGCAGGGAAACACCCCCCCTGACCACTAAGACCTGCTTGGGTCTCTAAAATGGCGACAACTCGTACATCGCGTCCTCGGTCGGAATCGACAGAGGAAAGGCCGGGGCGATCCCTTTCGGCGGTAGAGCCGAAGGTCATTCTCACCAGAGCCTCGGCGTTGGCCTCAAAGTCGGTGAACCCGGACATGGTCGAACTGCGAAAGGTGCTCGGGGAAATGTCCCTCGCCAACGAGCAGCTTCGGGCCATGGTGAAAGAGCTGCAGCAAGAGCTGGTGATGCTGCGACAGCGTACCGTGGCCAACGAAGATATGGCCCGGGAGGAGCGGAAGCTGGCCCGCGAAGAATTTAAGCTGGCGCAAGAGAAATTCCACCAGGAGCTGCAGTGGAATAAGGACCAGGCCCGCCAGTGGTATGAAGAGACGCAGCGTCTCAGAGGCGAGCTGGCAAAGGAGACTGCGTGCCACCAGGAGTTGCTGGCACAGATGCTTGGTTGCGGCGGTAACCAAGCTCTGCAACCGCAGCAGCAGGCGCAGCCAGCTGTTGCGCAGCAGCAGCCTCAGAGGCAGCAGAAACAGCAACAGCAACGGCCTCCGTCGAAGCAGGCGACATCGCAGAGCTCCCTGCAGCAACCGCAACAGCAGCAACAACAACAGCAGCAGCAGCGGATGACGTATGCTAACGTGGCGGCCGAGACATCCGGCACGCAGGCTTCCCAGGGCGGTTCTTGGACGGTGGTGGGGCCTCGTAAAGCACCGCAGAAGTCGCAGCAGCAACAACAACAGCAGCAGCTGGCCAAGCCGCGACCACAATCTGCGGCGGCGAAGCATTCGGCGAAGAAGAAGCTGGACGCCATCGAGGTTGCCCCAGGCGAGGGTCAGTCTTGGACCGACGCGTATCAGCTGATACGCAGCGCTCCGTCGTTGGCCGAAGACCAGGCCAAGCTTGGAGTGGGACGACGAACGACGCGGGACCGGCTGGTCATGAACTTGGAGGACGGCGCCAATGCTGAAGCAATCCTGCAACGAGTGCAGGAGGTCTTTGCACAGTCTGCAGCTCCGGCCACCATCCGCCTGGTGACAGAAACGGTGGAGGTCCGCCTTGATGAGGTGGACCCTTTAGCGGTGGCATTGGATGTGGCGAAGGCGGTGACGACCACCAGTTCGGAGTCGGTGAGCGAATCCGCTGTGCACCTAGTGAAGGCGTGGAACGGTACGCAGACGGCGTACGTTCGGATGACACTCAAGGCGGCGGAGTTGATGCACCAACAGCTAGTACGAGTGCTGCACACCTCATGCTTGGCGACGAAACTGACACCACCGACGCGGGGCCAGCTACGGTGCTTCAAATGCCTGGAGCACGGACACCTGCGGCACCAGTGCAAGAGCGGGACGGATCGATCGACGCACTGCATCCGCTGCGGCCAACCGGGCCACCTGGCCCGAGCCTGCACAGCGGAGGTGTGTTGTGCGGTCTGCAAGGGCCCTCACCGAGTAGGACACCCGTCCTGCACCCGGAAGGTCTGAAGGTTTTGCAGATCAACCTTGGGCGCAGCCGTGCAGCGCAGGACATCATGCTGCAGACGGCTAGGGAGATCGGAGCGCAGGTGGTGATAGCGTGTGAGCTGTACAAACCACCTAGAGACAGCGTGCGGTGGGCGGTCGACGAGGCTCAGAGCGTAGCGGTAGTGGCGACTGGCGGCTACCCCATCCAACGACTGGGGAGTTCATCGGTGCCTGGGCTGGTAGTTGCCACCATAGCCGGGATAACGTTTGCCAGCTGCTATGTGTCCCCCAACATCGGACAAGCGGATCTCGGCGACTACCTGGAAGCGGTTGAGCTCACGCTCACGGGACAGGATCCCATGGTTCTGGCTGGGGACTTTAACGCCTGGAACCAGGAGTGGGGCAGTTCAAGAACCACGGCGAAGGGTGAGGACTTGCTGAGTGTTGTTGAGCACCTCGGACTTCGGACGCTCAACCGAGGGAACACACCCACTTTCAAGGGCAACGGTGTTGCACGGGAAAGCGTCATCGATGTGAGCTTCTCGAGTCCCTGCGTAGCGGAGCCAGGCAGTTGGAGTGTGAGTAGCAGATACTCCGGTAGCGACCACAGCTACGTGCTGTTCAGCGCTAAACTGCCTTCGACCAGCGGCCGACGTGCACATCAGCATCGGCCACACTGCAACGGGCACGGCGGTACAGCAGGCATGACGCGGCACGCGGGAACACGCTACAAAACAAGCCAATTCAATCAGGCTTGTTTTAAGCTGGCGCTTGGGATCGGTCGTTTCGACGATGTAAGCACACCTGAGGGCCTGATCAGGGGGCTCACAGAAGCGTGCGACGCAACGATGGAGAGGATCCACAAGACGAATTTCCGGCAGGCTCCGACGCTATACTGGTGGAACCCGGAAATCGCGAGGGCGCGAGATGCGTGCGAAGCTGCTGAGGCCAGGCTACGCACAGCAACGCAGACCGACGACCGTATCGCCGCTTCAGCCCGCTTGCTGGACGACCGTAGGGCTTTGGAACGAGAGATCCAGCGCAGCAAAGAGCGCTGCATGCAGGAGCTCATCGACGGAGTCGAGGACGATGTGTTTGGGTTGGGGTATCGAGTGGTTATGGCCAAGCTGCGCAGTCGAGCGCCGCCAGAACTGGACCGTTCTGTGCTGGAGCCGATCATCGACGCCCTCTTCCCGGCCCACCCATCGTTCGAGTGGCCGCCGATTGCGACGGAAAGCGACGAGGACGAAGAGCCCATCCGACCAGTCACCCGTGAAGAGATCCTTTGCATCGCTGAGGGGATGGCCACCTCAAAGGCGCCGGGCCTCGATGGAATTCCCAACGCGGCAGTGAAGACCGCGATGAGGGAGCACCCGGAAGCGTTCGTGCGGGCCTACAATGAGGTCCTGCAGAGCGGCGAGATTCCGGCATCGTGGAAAGTGGCACGCCTGGCGCTCATCCCGAAACCAGGCAAACCACCGGGCGAACCGTCGTCAAGTCGTCCACTGCTGATGCTGGGAGCGGCACCTAAGGGGTTCGAGAGACTGGTTTTGAACCGCCTCAATGAACATCTCGAGGATGAGAGCGCACCTCGTCTATCACAGGACCAATACGGCTTCCGCCGTGGACGCTCTACGGTCCAAGCTATAGAGAGGGTCATTGAGAAGGGACAGTACGCCAGGACGTTCCATCGCACCAACGGCCGGGATCCTCGATGTCTGATGGTGGCAGCGTTAGACGTCAGGAACGCCTTCAACACGGCCAGTTGGAAGGCGATCGCGATGGCCCTCCAAGAGAAGCGCGTCCCAGCAGCGCTCCAGAGAATTTTGCGCAGCTATTTCTCTGAGAGGGAAATGATCTTCGAAACAAGCGAGGGGCCAGTGCGACGGAAATTATCGGCGGGTGTTCCACAGGGGTCGATCCTCGGTCCGACCCTCTGGAATACCATGTACGACGGCGTACTGCGGCTGACACTGCCGGACGGCGTGGAAACAGTCGGGTTTGTGGATGACCTGGTGGTCCTAGCTGCCGGGACAACACCACAGGAGGCAGCTACCTTGGCGGAAGAGGCCATTTCTTTGATCAGCTCGTGGATGGAGGCTCATCACCTTGAGCTTGCGCCGGCCAAGACCGAGCTGGTCATGATCTCCACGATGCGAAGGGCAAACTCCCGTCACCCGGTCAATATCAACGGAGTGGAGCGAATGCCGAAAGAGACCATTAAATACCTGGGGGTCATCTTACAGGACCACATGTCGTGGGGGCCGCATGTGGACTACGCCACGGCAAAGGCGAAACGTGTGGCACAGGCGGTCACAAGGCTAATGGCGAACCACAGCGGGCCTAAGGGCGGAAAGCGACGGCTCCTCTCGGCTGTGGTGGATGCGACGCTCCGGTATGCTGCACCGATCTGGCACGAGGCGTTAGACGTGCGAGGGAATCGCCGTAAGCTCATCAGGGTGCAGAACCTGTACGCGAGACCCGTTGCCCGCACCTTTATATCGGTGCGCTACGAGGTGGCTACGGTCCTGGCGGGCGTGGTTCCCATCTGCCTCCAGGTGAAGGAAGACGCCAG
>NW_026453515.1:75000-95000 GCF_943734755.1 Anopheles moucheti
GCTGCTCGCCCAGGCGTGCCGCTGGTACGCGGGCGTCCTGTAGTTATGGAATAGTGTGTAACAAGAATTGGTAGGCACTCAAGAATGTGTGCATCGGTCGGGTTTAAACGTCCGATGCGCCATATGCGTTCAACGTGTCGGTGTTCATGTGTCCTGCAGTTCACATTCTGACGCGCATTTAGCTGCGGTCTTCATCGATCCATGAGCCGAGTGATCCCCTGCCTAGGGTTTTGGTATGTTCAACTGTCTCCTATGTTTTCGTTATGCGCTAGGTGCATCTCTCACAACTTAAGTTCCCCGGACAGCGTAACCGTGCACCTCTCGGTTCCTTCGAAGCCGTCCAGGGTGGACAAGGATGACCATTGGTCTTCCTTCCCATTGATCGACGCGCGATGTGGGCGGCATCGGCGCGATCTTGCACAACTTTCGTTCTCTTGATTAGGTTCTCTCTCGCTCGAGGCCAGTGATTAAATATGTTCTAGTGGGTCTTTACCTTCGCCCATGTGTCACACACTTTACGCGTTCGATGGCTGCCATTGGGAGTGTGCGCACAGGTACGAAGGCCACTGGCCTACGGTCGCGCACGCTCAATATCGTAGTATAGACACACCTCTCTCGCGGGTCTAATTGGCGTGCGCGGCCCCCAAAAGGTAACATAGCAGTTTGTTCTGCTGATACCGTGTTTCTCTATCTCTCTAACCAACTCACACAACAACATATATGTATTGATCGGTAATGATCCTTCCGCAGGTTCACCTACGGAAACCTTGTTACGACTTTTACTTCCTCTAAATCATCAAGTTCGGTCAACTTCGGCCATGCCAGCTGCAGCTCACGAAGGAACCGCGGAAGGTGTGCCTCCAGAGACCTCACTAAATAATCCATCGGTAGTAGCGACGGGCGGTGTGTACAAAGGGCAGGGACGTAATCAGCGCTAGCTAATGACTAGCACTTACTAGAAATTCCAGGTTCATGGGGACCGTTGCAGTCCCCAATCCCAACTAAATGAGCATTTGGGTGATTTCCCGTTCCTCTCGGAATGGGGGCGCCAATTGGCGAGAACACGCTGCTGCTCACATTGTAGCACGCGTGCAGCCCAGAACATCTAAGGGCATCACGGACCTGTTATCGCTCATTCTCACCTTGCTAAACACAAGTTGTCCCGCTAAGCAGGGCAAACGTGGCCGACGACCGCCCGTGAAGGGGCCGCCGGCCTTGACGTCAGGTGCGCCCGGAGGTGCACTGCTGACAGCGTTCTAGTTAGCTTGTTTGAGTCGCGTTCGTTATCGGAATTAACCAGACAAATCATTCCACGAACTAAGAACGGCCATGCACCACTACCCTTAAATTTGAGAAAGAGCTCTCAATCTGTCTTACCTCGATAAGTTCGGACCTGGTAAATTTTCCCGTGTTGAGTCAAATTAAGCCGCAAGCTCCACTTCGTTTTTTTTTTTTTTTTTTTTTTTTTTTTTTTTTTTTAACAAATGCAGGTTTTATTGTTCATAAACATTATGTTCTAACAAACAATAGCATAAACCCACGCTCTTGACGCACGACGTCGCCCGCCAGGGATTTGTCATGCGTCTTTACGAACCCTTTCGGATGTCCCTTCCCTATTTCTTTATTTAATTGAATCGTATCTTAACCGCATATTAAAGGCGTACGCTTGCTTAGTCCGCGTGACTCACTCATTCTTTCCCCTCTCGGAGATCTCAAGAAGTCAACCCGACATCTATCGATCTGACCATTCCGCCTCGCTGGCGGCAGCCTCCTCCGCGGGTGTCCATCGTCGGCCTGCAGCCAAAGCACGACGGCGCCTTTCGTTTTCGCGTCTGTTCCGCCGAGACCTTATCAGGTCCGCCTCCGTAGGCGCGGTCCGACGGCGGCGCATCGTCGAGGGTCCCTCAGCCTGGACCCGAGCTCGCCATGCGCGCTGCATGAATAGACGCCGCTCATGGCGAATTCTAACCGTTTCAGGGGAAGGTGGTCCCCCTCTGCTACGCCTAGGTATGGGAGGAGGAGCTAGGCCCGCTCGCTCCGCCTCTACTGCCGTCCGCAGTATCTCGTCATCTCGGGCGGCCAGTGCTGCTGCGACGTCCGCAGCCAGTCGCACTCGCGCCCGATCCTCCGCTCTGCCGCGAAGCCGTCGGTTGCGGGCAGATCGCTGACGCGCTGCTCGCGCCTCGTTCACACGCCGCGTGATGTCTTCGATGATGACGTCGTCCATCTCCTCACCGAAGAGTGCGGCCACACTTTCGAGGACCACTTCCTCGTCCTCGGCGAAAGCCGCTTCCGTTCGACCATTGGTGAGCGCTTCCTCATCGCGCCACAGCTGTTGAAGCACTGTGGTGATGGTCTTTGCTGCTTTCTGAATGCGGTCCCACCACTCCGCACTCTCCAGCAGCTTCTCTGCGATGTTGTTAAGCTGGACCGACTCGGGTGTCCCCCAGCCCAGCAGCTCACGTCGGATCTCCTCGAACACAGGGCACTCGAACAAGACGTGGGCCACCGACTCGACCGACCCCACGCACCGTGGACACTCCGGAGACGAAGCGAAGCCGCAGACGTGCAGGTACTCCCGGAAGAATCCGTGTCCGGAGAGCACCTGCGAAAGGTGGAAGTCCACCTTCCCGTGCTTTCGTCCCGTCCACCGGTGCAGGTCGGGAATCAGACTGTGTGCCCACGTCTGATAGCGGCTGGCCGATGGTGTTGCCGCCGCACGGTCCCACGCGTCCTGCCATTGCAGCATCGTGGCTGCTCGCTCCATCGCTCGTACCTCCTTCCTGCTGGCGCCAGGCTCGGCCAACAGCCTGCTATGGCACCTTGCGTCCTCATTAACGACCAGCCAGTACGGCACCAAACCAGCCATCACCACTGACACCTCGTAGGACACCGAGCGGAACGAACTCGATACCCCACGTGCCAGTGGCTTCTGGACCTGGGCCAGTCGTCTGCGGCACCACTGCATGTCGGTCGCCTTAGCCCAGATGGGCGAGGCGTACCGGATCACCGACTCAGCGACTCCTGCCAGCAACCGCCGCTTGGCCACCTGGGGGCCGCTGTGGTTCCTCATCACCGAGGTAACCACCGCCACCGCACGGAGGGCCTTGTCCGCGGCCGCTTCCACATGCGGTTTCCACGAGAGTTTCTCGTGGAGTTGTACCCCCAGGTAGCGTATCGATCGCTTCGACGTGCAGACCACTTCGCCGACGCGCACCGGAACCTCCAACCGTCCTCGACGCAGACTCGAAATGAGCACCGCTTCCGTCTTATGGGGGGCGAGACTAAGGTGACGTGCCTCGAGCCACCCCATCACCGCGTCGATCGCAGCCTCCGCGACCGTCGCCGACTCCTCGGGTGTGCAGCCCTCGGCCAGGATGGCGATGTCATCGGCAAAGCCGACGATGGTGGCCCCTTCAGGGAGCTGGATCCGTAGAACGCCGTCGTACATGACGTTCCACAGAGTCGGGCCAAGGATTGACCCCTGTGGAACGCCTGCCGTTACCCGACGTGACACCGGGCCGTCGTGGGCGTCGTACACCAACTCCCTGTCGGTGAAATAATCGCGGAGCAGGAGTTGCAGCTGCGCTGGAACTTCCTTCTCACGCAGGGCCAACGCTATCGCCTGCCAGCTGGCGGTGTTAAAGGCGTTTTTGACGTCCAACGCCACAACCAGCAAGCAGCGCTTATCCCGGTTGTTAGTCCGTCCGTAGGACATCGCGCGCTCGCCTGCTTCCACCACCAGCTGGATCGCCTGCAGGGTGCTCCGCTGCTTCCGGAAACCGAACTGGTTCTCGGCCAGCCGAGGTGCCTCCGGATCCTCCAGGTGCTCGTTGAGTCTGTCCAGCGTAGTCCTCTCGAAGACCTTCGCCGGGTTGTCGATCAAGCAGATCGGGCGGCAGGACGAGGCTTCGCCCGGCGGCTTACCCGGCTTAGGCAACAGCACCAGCTTCTGCCTTTTCCATTCGCGTGGTATTTCGCCGGTGTCCAAGCAGCGCTGGTAGACACCAGCGAATGGCTCCGGATACTTCCGGATGGCAGCCGTTACCGCAGCGTTCGGTACTCCATCGAGGCCAGGCGCCTTCCGCGGATGCAGCTCGCTCGCTATCGCCTGGAGCTCCGCGCAGCTGATCGGACGGACCGGAGTGTCCCCTTCCGAAGGCGTGACGTCCGGCCACTCGACCGGGGGATGCTCCGGAAACAGCTCCTCGACGATCCGCTGCAACACCGCTGGATCGCGTTCACGCGCCGTCCAGCTGCCCCGAAACCGAAGAAGCACTTGCCGGAACCACTGTCCCGTCTCATCTGCAGCCAGGGCCTGCAGCCACTCATCGAACTGGCGCTGCTTGCTGGCCTTAATTGCCACCCTTAAGGCAGCACGCGCCTCCTGATGTTCCTCTGAAGCCAGTTCGGCGGACGTCTCGTCGAGGGCCAATGACTGTCGCTCCCGAGCCAACCGGCAGCGCTCGGTCAGCTCCTCGATATCCGGAGTCCACCAATATGTGTTGCAGTTCCTCCTCTGCTGCTGCGACTGCCCAATCCTCGCCATGGTAGCGTCGCAGGCCTCCGTAAGCACCATCCCCAGGCTTGCCGCATCGGTCACCCGATCGGCAAAACGGGTCGCCTCAAGTGCCAGCTCGAAAGTACGGGGGCAAAACTGGCGAGTTCGCCAGCGAGTACCCGCCTCCCGTACTTCGACACCTTCCTGCTGATGAATGCCCCGTCCGGGCCGCTGACCTGCACGATGCTGTTGCCCGACCGCAAACCGAATATAGCGGTGGTCGCTATAGGAGTAGCGGTCTAGCGTCCGCCAGGAGCTGATGTCCTCCGCTGCTCCATCCGATCGGCAGAGCGTTGGACTCGCGAAGGCGACGTCCACTCTGCTGGGCCGAGCCACACCGTTCCCCAGGAATGTCGGCTCCGTGCCGCGGTTGAGGACCTCCAATCCTAGGCTGGTAACCGTCTGAAGGAGCGCCTCACCCTTAAGGTTGGCCCGCTCGCTCCCCCAGGCCCCATGCCACGCGTTGAAGTCACCAGCTATCAGCACGCAAGGGTGGCCTCGCGCAAGTACCTCCAGCCGGTCCATCTGTTGCTCGAACTCCGGGAGGCCGATCGATGGCGGAATATAGCAGCAGATGACAACGATGCCCGCCACCTCGGCAGCTACGATGCCCGGATGCTGCACGCTCCTCACCCGCTGTATGGGAAACCGTTGGCCACTGGTGACGATCGCGGCCTTCAGTGCGTCGTCGGATGCCCAGTTCCCATTGTTGGCCGGCACAGCATAGAGCTCCGTGATGAGCATCACGTCTGCTCCCTCCTCCCTCATCCGCTGGAGCGCAAGATCCTGAGCGCTCCTGCTCTTACCGATATTTATCTGGAGCACTTCTATCATCATCGTGTGGCTGCAGCTTTGCACGAAGCTGCGGCAATCGAGTGCGGGCCGCCACACTTCAAACAGCGAGCCTCGCCAGTGCAGCTCGCTGCCTTGTGGCCTTCCGCGCCACACCGGATACACGCTTTGCTGCGGTCCTCTCCCGAGCACTGCCCGGCGAAGTGGCCGCGCTCCAAACATCGGAAGCACCGCTTCTCCTCCAGCGACGCTTTCGGGACCTCCCACACCCAACAGGAGGTGTGTCCTAGGAGCATGCGCTTCCCAGCCAGATGCTCCGCATCCGACCGGGGCAGACGAACGCGAGCACGCTTCGTGCCGTCTCGCCGCTCCCACATGTCGAAGGTGGCCTCGGAATGCTCCTTGCCGAGAGCCGTCAACACCGCCCGACGCAGCTGGTCCTCGCTCGCCAAGGAGTCGATGTTTGTTATAAGCACCATCGACATCTCCGTACGCACGGTCGCCGCACCCTTGTCTCCGATGGCTTGCCGGATACGCTGGCACAGCTCGGCGCTGTCGGCATCACGGCTCAGCGGCAGCCGCAAGGTGTCTTTCGGCGTTCGCTTGCCGACGCCGATCTTCTCCTGCATGCCGTCGAGATGCGAGCTCGTACGAATCGCCCTATACATGTCGAGGTAGCTGACGCCCTCCGCTGGCATCACCTCGATGGTGTCGGGCCGCTTCCGCGACTTCTTCACTGCAGCTGGCATCGTGCGTGGCTGCTGCTTACTCTGCTTTCGCAGCAACTGGCCCTGCAAATGCCACTGTTGTTGTTGTTGCTGGGGCTGCCCAGCCGAACGCTGTCCGCTCTGATGTTGCTGCGGACGTTGCTGCTGTTGCCGCTGCGGCTGCTGCCGTTGCGGGAGCTGCGGCCACTGCTGCTGATGCTGCTGAGCCGGCTGCTGGCGTGCCGGCTTACGGCGCACCACCTCGGCCCAGGAGCCGCCTTCCTGGTCCGGAGACGGCACCACCGTAGCCATCACCGCACCCTCTCGCTGTTGTGCCAGCTGCTGCTGCTGCTGCTGCTGCTGTTGCTGCTGCGATTGCGCAACAACCAGTTGCGTAAGAAGCCCAGAGACCATCTCCCGCTCCTTACGGTTCTCCTCTCGCAGATGGAGCACCTCCTGGCGATGGCACTCCTGCATCGCCGCGAGGTCTTTCCTATATTGCTCAGCCTGCTCCGTCAGCTGAACACGGAGGAGAGATAGCTCGTCCTCCAGACGCTCGATGAGCCTCTCCATCGTGGCTCCTTTAACAGCCGTGGCCGTACCCACGCCACTCGTGCGAGCAACACCGCTCGTGGCTGTTGACTGCCCTTCCGGAACTCGGCTGAGTACGACCACCGGTTTCGAGCCCACCGGTGCTCGGCTATCGGTCGATCCCGACCGTGATCGAAGGTTCCTACTGGTGGACATCATCGCCAGAAGGAAGGAAGAGTCCGCGCTTTAAACTGGTTTTACTCCCCCTCAAGGAGGGACGCCAGCAGCGGACTGCCACGAGGATCGCCGGAGAGGTTTTTTCGGCCTGGTGAGGTGAGGGAAGATGGTAGAAGAACGGGGGGGTGCGCGATGGAATCGTCCCGCCGAGCCGCTTCTTCTGATACCCCACTTGCCGGGGTGGCGATGAAGTTTTCCTCGGAAAAATCGCGAAAAACCGCTTCCTGGGTGGTTTTTCCGCCCTAGGGGGGTGGGAGTGGGTGGTGGGGTGGTGGGCGGGTGTTATCTCGACTCCCCTCTTCAAAACTCGTCGATTGACACCCCACACGACGGTATCAGGCCGAAAATTTTCCGCTCCAGAAAAACACTTTTCCGGCCGTATCTCCCCGGATGTCGGAAAAATCGCTTTTCCGGCGATGGAATAAGATGTAGTTTTTCCCGCCGAAACTTTTGTCCGAACACCCGGAAGCTCTAGCCCGACTCCTTGGCCGGGAAAATCGCCAAAAACCACTTCGGTAGGTGGTTTTTCCGCTCTAGGTGGGTGGGGGTGGGTGGTATCGTGATAGAGGGTGTTATCCCGACTCCCCTCTTCAATCCGCGTCGATTGACACCCCACACGCCGGTATCAGGCCGAAAATTGTCCACTCGCGAAAAACACTTTTCCGGCCGTATCTCTCCGGATGTCGGAAAAATCGCTTTTCCGGCGATGGAATTAGATGTAGTTTTTCCCGCCGAATCTTTTGTCTGAACACCCGGGAGCTCTACCTCCGCTCCTTGGCCGGGAAAATCGCGGAAAACCACTTTTCGCGGGGGTTTTCCGGGGCTGGGTGGCGGGTGGGTGGTGCTAGGGGGGGGAAACCGCGTTTCCCCCACTCCTCTTTCCGAGACGCGTCGTTAGACACCCCACACGATGGTATTGGGCCGAAAATGTCACACACACACAAATCTCACACACACGTAAAGAGCGGTGAAATTTCGTCCGGGAGTGCCCCTCCGGGAGCGCTAGCGCTCCAGCAGGGGGGTGATTCGTCCGGAAGTTTTGGCTTCCTCGCTCTTTTTCACACACACGCCGCCATTTTCGACGAGCACGTGGTTTTCTTTGTCCGCGAATAACTCCCTGAGTTTTTGTCCGATTGACACGAAATTTTGAACACTTATTAAACACCACCAAGCGCAACTTTTAACACTCTTTCGAGCCGGATCGGTCCGCAATGTTCGGAGTTATCACGAGTGTAAAATTTCAGCACAAAAACACCTGCCGTTCCGCGAACTCCATCAATTCGGGGAATGTTTTTACATAAAAAGGTGTGGCCTGGTGAGGCCTACAAAGTGTCACTATCACCCTTCCGATCTGTTCACTCAATCGCACACTATATCACAAAAACCGTTCTTTCAAATAGCGCTCACAAGGGGGGGCATGGGGCCACCAAATTCGCAGGGGGGGTTTCGGAGGGTACCTCCTACTACTCTACCAACTTCCACACTGAGCGGGCGCAAATTGCGGCACTTTTGCTTTGAAAAACCGAGGAGCGCGGATTTCACGTCTACTCAGGTCGAGCTCTCGATCGCGACTGCAAGCTGCACTTCGTTGTGGTGCCCTTCCGTCAATTCCTTTAAGTTTCAACTTTGCAACCATACTTCCCCCGGAACCCGATTTTGGTTTCCCGGAAGCGACTGAGAGCACCGAATAGGGGTAGCGTCTCCCAATTGCTAATTGGCATCGTTTACGGTTAGAACTAGGGCGGTATCTAATCGCCTTCGATCCTCTAACTTTCGTTCTTGATTAATGAAAGCATCCATGGCAAACGCTTTCGCTTCGGTCGGTCCTACGACGGTCTACGAATTTCACCTCTCGCGCCGTAATACCAATGCCCCCAACTACTTCTGTTAATCATTACCTCTGGGTCTACGACAAACCAACGAAAGAATCAGACCGAGGTCATATTCCATTATTCCATGCAAGATTATTCTCGGCCAACGCCGACCCGCGGAGGGCCGGACGCTTTTGTACTAGCCTGCTGTGAGCACTCTAATTTGTTCAAGGTAAACGTGAGTACCCTGAGCACCATGAGGGGCCGGGCCGGACTGAACCGGTTAACCGGTACCCGTTCACGGAGTAAACGCCCAGGCACACCATTGTGAGTCGCAGCCGCGAGCTCGCTCACGGACGGTCCCGGCGTGTAACCGGGCGCCCGCGGCGGTCGCGAGTCTGGACGGGGAATCAACTTCGAACGTTTTAACCGCAACAACTTTAATATACGCTAGTGGAGCTGGAATTACCGCGGCTGCTGGCACCAGACTTGCCCTCCACTTGATCCTTGTTGAAGGATTTATACTCAACTCATTCCAATTATGGACCATCGTTAGAGAGGTCCATATTGTTATTTCTCGTCACTACCTCCCCGTGCCGGGATTGGGTAATTTACGCGCCTGCTGCCTTCCTTGGATGTGGTAGCCATTTCTCAGGCTCCCTCTCCGGAATCGAACCCTGATTCCCCGTTACCCGTCGCAACCATGGTAGTCCTCTACACTACCATCAATAGTTGATAGGGCAGACATTTGAAAGATCTGTCGTCAGTCGGCGAGCGACCATACGATCTGCGAGCTTATCCAGACTTCAACTCAAGCCGCCCGGAGGCGATTGGTTTAACTAATAAGTGCACCAGTTCCAGCACCCGGCGAGGGTACCAGTCCCGGCATGTTGCATGTATTAGCTCTGGCTTTTCCACAGTTATCCAACTAACTCATTGGGTTTATGATCTTGTAAATTATAGCTGTTATACTGAGCCTTATGCGGTTTCACATTCATTGATGTTCGTACTTAGACATGCATGGCTTAACCTTTGAGACAAGCGTATATTACTGGTAGGATCAACCAGAATTCTCTCTCGTACCGGCGTGAGTATCCCACACACGTTCGATACCGGGGTGAATCGAATTCACACTCTTTAACCATAAGCCAACCGAAGCACTTAAGCAACTGGAAGACCACCGGTTCCATATCTCTCTGAGTGATGCATGTCACCATGCACCGCTTCCACCGTGTATCACATCACATCACACTCTAAACCATTTCACATAGGTCCGCGCGATTGCTCACGGGACCCTATTCTCGCTAGGAGGTTCGGTTCGATTCCTGTACACTACAACGAGCTTTTCCAATTCTTGTGTCCGACTGGCGAACGTTCTGTTGCGTTATAAACTTCGCGGTACTTGCCACCGGGTATGGTGTCCGTACAACCTTCTGAGAAATAGCCGGCGCGATCGACGGGATTAACCGACAATGCAGCGCTGGCTCTTGATCGGGCAATTTACGGGCTTTATCGGGCAATTTACGGGCTTGATGGTGCGACTTACGGGCCTGATAGTGCGACTAACGGGCTTGATAGGGCAATTTACGGGCTTTTTGGTGCGAATTACGGGCTTTTTGGTGCGACTTATGGGCTTGATAGGGCAATTTACGGGCTTTTTGGTGCGACTTATGGGCTTGATAGGGTAATTTACGGGCTTGTTGGTGCGACTTATGGGCCTGATAGTGCGACTAACGGGCTTGATAGGGCAATTTACGGGCTTTTTGGTGCGACTTACGGGCCTGATAGTGCGACTTAAGGGCCTGATAGTGCGACTAACGGGCTTTGATAGTGCGACCAACGGGCTTGATAGTGCGACCTATGGGCTTGATAGTGCGACTAACGGGCTTGATAGTGCGACTTATGGGCTTGATAGTGCGACTTATGGGCTTGATAGTGCGACTTACGGGCTTGCTTTTCCATGTTTTTCGCATCGAGCTTCGGTTCGTTTCGAATAATTTTGTCCATGTTTTTCGTTTGCTACGAGAGGTTCGGTTCGTTTTCAGTTATCCCTGTGTTCATGGTTTTCGTGAGCTTCGATAGGTTTGGTCCGTGTTTTTGAGTACTCTTGTCCATGATTTTCGTGTGCTTCTTGAGGTTTGGTCCGATTTTCAGTACTCTTGTCCATGCTTTCACATGCTCTGATAGGTAGGTTCGTTCTCAGTTATCCCTGTGTTCATGGTTTTCGTGAGCTTCGATAGGTTTGGTCCGTGTTTTTGAGTACTCTTGTCCATGATTTTCGTGTGCTTCTTGAGGTTTGGTCCGATTTTCAGTACTCTTGTCCATGCTTTCACATGCTCTGATAGGTAGGTTCGTTCTCAGTTATCCCTGTGTTTATGGTTTTCGTGTGCTTCGAGAGGTTTGGTCCGTGTTTTTGAGTACTCTTGTCCATGATTTTCGTGTGCTTCTAGAGGTTTGGTCCGATTTTCAGTACTCTTGTCCATGCTTTCACATGCTCTGATAGGTAGGTTCGTTCTCAGTTATCCCTGTGTTCATGGTTTTCGTGTGCTTCCATAGGTTTGGTCCGTGTTTTTGAGTACTCTTGTCCATGATTTTCGTGTGCTTCTAGAGGTTTGGTCCGATTTTCAGTACTCTTGTCCATGCTTTCACATGCTCTGATAGGTAGGTTCGTTCTCAGTTATCCCTGTGTTCATGGTTTTCGTGTGCTTCGATTCGTTCACTCTATTACTCTTGTCTTTGGTTTTCGTTTGCTTCGATTCGTTCACTCCATTACTCTTGTCTGTGGTTTTTCGTTTGCTTCGATTCGTTCAGTCCATTACTCTTGTATGTGATTTTCGTTTGCTTCGATTCGTTCAGTCCATTACTCTTGTGTGTGGTTTTCGTTTGCTTCGATTCGTTCAGTCCATTACTCTTGTGTGTGGTTTTCGTTTGCTTGGAGTCGTTCAGTCCATTACCCTTGTCTATGATTTTCGTTTGCTTCGAGTCGTTCAGTCCAATACTTACCCTTGTCTATGATTTTCGCTCTAAGCCCAGTCGCCCTGCGCTCTGGAAATCACATTCCAACTCTATCACCGATAGCGCTCACACCTTGGAAACCACATTTCACCCAGGGGACCTTAGGGTGGATTTTGAGCCTTTCGGGATTGCGAAACCATCATTTAACACTCTAAACTTAATTTCCGCAATCCCAGACGCACTTTCCATATGGTCTCCAAAAATGCGTGTGAGCTGACCTGGTCCCTTATAATAGGCAATGAACACGATTTTGGCAAAATATTTTTTTCAAAATTTTTTGACTCACCGGGTAAAATCGAATTTACTTGGGAAAAATGTTCTAGCAGGGGCCCTCCCATACAAATTTTTTTCTTCTCAAAAATGATTTTCGTTTCACTTTTCATACTCAGGGGAGTCTAAAATTGATGTTTTGAGTCACCATGAAAAAAAAATTTTTTTTGACCCGAGCTTGTGTCGCGACCCAAAAATCGACTCACTTGGGAAAAATGTTCTAGCAGGGGCCCTCCCATACAAAAATTTTTTCTTCTCAAAAATGATTTTCGTTTCACTTTTCATACTCAGGGGAGTCTAAAATTGATGTTTTGAGTCACCGTGAAAAAAAAATTTTTTTGACCCGAGCTTGTGTCGGCGACCCAAAATCGACGCACTTGGGAAAAATGTTCTAGCAGGGGCCCTCCCATACAAAAATTTTTTCTTCTCAAAAATGATTTTCGTTTCACTTTTCATACTCAGGGGAGTCTAAAATTGATGTTTTGAGTCACCGTGAAAAAAAAATTTTTTTGACCCGAGCTTGTGTCGGCGACCCAAAATCGACGCACTTGGGAAAAATGTTCTAGCAGGGGCCCTCCCATACAAAAATTTTTTTTTGACTCACCGGGTAAAATGGTCGCACTTGGTAAAAATGTTCTAGCAGGGGCCCTCCCATACAAAATTTTTTTCTTTTCAAAAATGATTTTCGTTTCACTTTTCATACTCAGGGAAGTCTAATATTGAAGTTTTGAGTCACCGTGAAAAAAATTTTTTTTTGACTCACTGGGTAAAATGGTCGCACTTGGGAAAAATGTTCTAGCAGGGGCCCTCCCATACAAAAAATTTTAATTTCTCAAATCGATCCGTGGTTTCACTTTTCATACTCTAGGGCCCATTTGCTTCAACTTTGGAAAAAATTTTCGATGATGAAAAATTTTCACCTTCGACGTCCATCGACCACTCGACCCGAACTTGGTACTTTTGTATGGAGGTACCCAAGTGGTGACTTTCTCATACAAAAATTTTTATTTCTCAAATCGATCCGTGGTTTCACTTTTCATACTCTAGGGCCCATTTGCTTCAACTTTGGAAAAAATTTTCGATGATGAAAAATTTTCGCCTTCGACGTCCATCGACCACTCGACCCGAACTTGGTACTTTTGTATGGAGGTACCCGAGTAGTGACTTTTTCATACAAAAATTTTTATTTCTCATATCGATCCGTGGTTTCACTTTTCATACTCTAGGGCCCAATTGCTTCAACTTTGGAAAAAATTTTCGATGATGAAAAATTTTCACCTTCGACGTCCATCGACCACTCGACCCGAACTTGGTACTTTTGTATGGAGGTACCCGAGTAGTGACTTTTTCATACATAAATTTTTATTTCTCATATCGATCCGTGGTTTCACTTTTCATACTCTAGGGCCCATTTGCTTCAACTTTGGAAAAAATTTTCGATGATGAAAAATTTTCACCTTCGACGTCCATCGACCACTCGACCCGAACTTGGTACTTTTGTATGGAGGTACCCAAGTGGTGACTTTTTCATACAAAAATTTTTTTGCGAATACGTGTTCGTTCGCGATCATTAAGGCCATGAACCGCAAGTCCGCTGCGATAGAAATAGTGCATTGTAGTTACTCGACGAGAAAAAAAATCGGGACTTAGAAAAATTTTTGAAAGTCAAATCGTATTGACTTCCAACAACACCTGATAATAAACACACATTGCCTGTTGCACCACAGATCGCATTTGACTTAACAAATCGCCTGTTGGTACGCACATCACCATCGACTTTACCAATCGCGTTTCGCACCGCTAATCCCACTTGGCGTGGAGCCACGCACATAATGTTGCGAGGAGAGTATTAATCGGGACTTAGCGTTTTAAGCTCGCGAACACTCCACTATGGGAGTGCACGCAAGCACCAACTGTACACACACAACACAACAATCACTCTCGCGAACACTCCATTCCCAAAGTGAACGCGAGCACCAGCAAGCATGGGTCGCCTGAGAGGATCGATGCGAACGCATCTCTACAACTCGCAGCTCCCAGCCTGTAGTCCCGTCGTTTGCGGGCGGTCGAAGGTGTCGAAACTAGTTGTATCCACGGTCGACGGAAACACAGCCACCAGGGTTCCCTGTGGTAAGGTACTTCCACGTGCAGCGTGCTCCCGCCCGTTGCGGCTCAGTCTAGTGCTATAGCGGGGATGAGACGTCAGTGTGCGCGGGGCAGCACCGACGGATCTCGGAGGGTTGTTAAGCCCGCTAGCTTCCGATCACCTAATGGGTTTGAGAAGCGCTATCAGCTCGGATTGGATACGACCTTAGAGGCGTTCAGGCATAATCCAGCGGACGTAGCGTCATACCAAAGTCCGGTCGAACTAGTATTGAGCCAGTGGTCCGTACCTGTGGTTCCTCTCGTACTGCACAGGAATTCCGTTAAGATAGCGGCAAACAGCACACACCAGTAGGGTAAAACTAACCTGTCTCACGACGGTCTAAACCCAGCTCACGTTCCCTTGAAAGGGTGAACAATCCTACGCTTGGTGAATTTTGCTTCACAATGATAGGAAGAGCCGACATCGAAGGATCAAAAAGCCACGTCGCTATGAACGCTTGGCGGCCACAAGCCAGTTATCCCTGTAGTCTGGTGCGAGCCTCCAGAGAGAGCAGACGCAAATCCACGCTCCTCCGTGTTTCAGAGCAAAAGTGCCGCAATTTGCGTTTGACCGGTGCGAAAGTTTGCAGTAAAGTTGGAGGTACCCTCCGGAACCCCCCCTGCGAATTTGGTGGCCCCACGCCCCCCCTTGCGTGTGTTATTCAACGAAACGGTTTTTGTGACATATTGTGCGAAAGAGTGAAGATATCGAAAAAGTGATAGTGACACTTCGTGGGCCTCACCAGGCCACACCTTTTGGTGAAGAAACATTGGCCGAATTGATGGAGTTCGCGGAACGGCAGGTGTTTTTGTGGTGAAATTTCACACCTGTATAACTCCGAACATTGCGAATCGATTCGGCTGGAAGGTGTCTTAAAAGTTGCGCTCTACAGTAAAGGACAAGTGTTGAAAATTTCGTGGAAATCGGACAAAAACTCAGGGAGTTATTCGCGGACAAAGAAAACCACGTGCTCGTCGAAAATGGCGGCGTGTGTGTGAAAAAGAGCGAGGAAAAAACTTCCGGACGAATCACCCCCCTGCTGGAGCGCTAGCGCTCCCGGAGGGGCACTCCCGGACGAAATTTCACCGCTCTTTGTGTGTGTGTGAAATTTGTGTGTGTGAGATTTTCGGCCCAATACCATCGTGTGGGGTGTCTAACGACGCGTCTCGGAAAGAGGAGTGGGGGAAACGCGGTTTCCCCCCCCCTAGCACCACCCACCCGCCACCCAGCCCCGGAAAACCCCCGCGAAAAGTGGTTTTCCGCGATTTTCCCGGCCAAGGAGCGGAGGTAGAGCTCCCGGGTGTTTGGAAGAAAGTTGCGGGGTAAATTATCACATCGGAAACCATCGCCGGAAAAGCGATTTTCGCAACATCCAGAAAGACACGGGCGGAAAAGCGTTTTTCCGAAGAAGAAAATTTTCGCCCTGATACCGTCGTGCGGGGTATCAAACGACGAGTTTTCAAGAGAGGAGTCGGGAAAATACCCCCCCACCACCATACCACCCACTCCCACCCCCCTAGGGCGGAAAAACCACCCAGGAAGCGGTTTTTGGCGATTTTCCCGGCCAAGGAGCGGAGGTAGAGCTCCCGGGTGTTTGGAAGAAAGTTGCGGGGTGAATTATCACTTCCAAAACCGTCGCCGGAAAAGTGATTTTCGCAAGATCCAGGGAGATACGGGCGGAAAAGCGTTTTCCCGAAGAAGAAAATTTTCGCCCTGATACCGTCGTGCGGGGTATCAAACGACGAGTTTTCAAGAGGGGAGTCGGGAAAATACCCCCCCACCACCATACCACCCACCCCCACCCCCCTAGGGCGGAAAAACCACCCAGGAAGCGGTTTTTCGCGATTTTCCGCGGAAAATTTTATCGCCACCCCACAAAGTGCGGTATCAAAAGAAGCGGCTTGACGAGACGAGTTCAACGCGCACCCACTCGTCCTCCTACCATCTTCCCTCACTTCACCAGGCCGGAAAAACCTCTCCGTGGCCCGCTATTAGCGTCCTCCCGCAAGGGAGAGTTGAAGTAAGGCGTCAGTAATGGCGACAACTCGCACCACGCGACTCAGGTCGGAGTCCACCGACGAAAGGGTGGGGCGGTCCCTTTCGGCTGTTGAGCCGAAAGTTATGCTTACGCGAGTCTCGGCGACGGCAACGAAGCAGGGGATCTCGGACATGGCGGAGCTCCGACAGCTCCTGAACGATTCGTCGCTGTCCAATGAACAGCTGCGTGCAACGATCGCCGGTCTGCAGCAGGAGATAACGATGCTCCGGCAGCAGATGGAGGCGATGGCAGAACAGGCCAGGCAGGAGACGAAGCTGGTCAGAGAGGAAGCCCGCATGCGCGAGACGGTGGCTCGTGAGGAAAACGAGCGTCTGCGCCACGAGCTGAAGGAGGAGCGCGCCAGCTTCCAAGAACTGCTGGCGCAGACGCTAGGCTACGGGGGTGGCCAGCGTTCAGGGCGGCAGCAGCAGCAACATCAGCAGCAGCAGCAGCAGCAGCAGCAGCAGCAGCAGCAGCAGCAGCAGCAGCAGCAGCAGCAGCAGCAGCAGCAATGGAGGCAGCAGCAGCACCAGCAAGGAGCGGCGATGGCAACGGCAGCTCCACTTCCGGACCAGGAAGGCGGCTCTTGGTCTGAGGTGGTGCGTCGCAAACCAGCACGCCAAGCAACGAGCCGGCAGCAGCAGCAGCAGCAGCAGCAGCAGCAGCAGCAGCAGCAGCAGTGGCCGGAACTACCGCAACGACGGGCGGAGGTTCAGCGACAGGCGTTCGCTGGGCCATCAAGACAGCAGCCCCAGCAACAGCAGGGACAACAGGCTCGGCGCAGCCAGCCTGCAACACAACGGGGAGGACAGCGCCAGCGGCAGCGTAAAGCGAAGCCGGACGCAGTAGAAATCGCCCCAGGCGAGGGGCAAACCTGGCTGGAGGTATACCAGGCGGTGCGAGCGGCTCCAGAAATGGAGAAGCACCAGGAGGCCCTCGGTGTAGGACGACGCACCACACGCTCCAGGTTGGTGATGGAGCTGAACGAAGGCGCGGACGCTGCAGGAGTCCTGCAGACCATAAAGGAGGTCTGCGAAAAAACGGAACTGTCGGCCTCAGCTCGACTGGTGACGCCGACGACGGAAATCAAAATTGCAGCGATCGACCCTTTAGCGAAGGAGGTCGATGTGGCGATGGCACTGACCAACCTGTGCCATGTTACCGTGGAGGAGACCTCGGTCCGTCTGCGATCTGCGTGGGACAGCACGAAGGTGGCGATAGTTCGGGTTCCGGTCAAGGTAGCGGAGAAGCTGGTGGGCGAGCACGTGAAGATCAAGTTCACGTCTTGCCTGATCGAGCAAGTGACGCAACTGCAGGCGCGTCAGCAACGCTGCTTCAGGTGCCTGGAGACGGGGCACATCCGGGCGGCGTGCAAGAGCGAGACGGATCGCTCGGCTTGCTGCATTCGCTGCGGGAAGCCGGACCATCAGGCGAAGAGCTGCACGGCGGAGGTCTGCTGTGCCGCCTGCGGGGGACCGCATCGGGTGGGACACCCGACGTGCCGGCGCTGAGAGTGCTGCAGGTGAACCTCGGGCGATGTCAGGCAGCACAAGACCTGATGTTGCAGACGGCTCGCGAGCTCGAGGTTCAGGTGGTGCTCGCCTGCGAGCTGTATCGACCGCCTCGCGACGACCCGCGGTGGGCCGTTGATGTGGAGCAGGGCGTGGCGATCATCGCAACGGGCGCCTATCCAATTCAGCGTTTGTGGGGGAGCGTCGCCCCGGGACTAGTGGTGGCCACCATAGCAGGAGTCACGTTTGCCAGCTGTTACGTGTCCCCCAGCAGCGGTCCCGCGGAATTCGAGAGCTTCCTCGGTGCGGTGGAAATGTCGCTCGTCGGACACACAACATCCGTCCTGGCCGGCGACTTTAATGCGTGGAACGAGGAATGGGGGAGCGCGCGCACTACCCAGAAGGGGCAGGATCTCCTGAGTGTGGTGGAGCAGCTGTCGCTGCAGACGCTCAACCGTGGCAACGTGCCCACGTTCAAGGGCAACGGGGCGGCGCGAGAAAGCGTGATCGACGTTACATTCGCTAGCCCATCCATCGCGAGGCCGGGCTCATGGCGAGTGCTGAGCCGATTCTCCGGTAGCGATCACGCCTACGTTGAGTTTCAGGTGGACGTTCCGGGTCAACGTTCCACGCGACGAGGCCAGCAGCAGCGAAGCCGGACAGCAGCCAGCGATGGGACAGCCAGACACGCCGGGACCCGGTGGAAGACGGCGCAATTCGACAGGAGGTGCTTCGACATCGCCCTCACACACGGCCACTTCGAACAGGTCGATACACCGGAGGGGCTGATCGGCGGACTCACCCAGGCGTGCGACGAGACCATGGAGAGAGTGCATGGGGCCACTTTCCACCGCAAGCCCCAGATGTACTGGTGGTCTCCGGAGATTGAGCGCCTGAGGGAGGAGTGCGAAGCAGCGGAGGCCGCTCATTGCCGAGCCCAACTGTCGGAGCGTGCAGCGACATCTGCCAGGCTGCAAGATTGCCGCCGTCTGCTAAAGGCTGAAATAAAGAGCAGCAAAGAAAGCAGCCTTCAAGAGCTCATCGACTGCGTGGAAGCCGAGGTGTTCGGACTCGGGTACAAAGTGGTGCGAGTGAAACTGCGCAGCAGGGCGCCACCGGAAACGGACCGAGCCGTACTCGACCCGATTGTCGACGCACTGTTTCCGGAGCATCCAGCATTCGAGTGGCCGAACATCGAAGCGTGTGCTGCCTCACACGAGGCCCTGAGGCCGGTCACGGTCTCGGAGATCCTGTCGCTGGCCGAGCGAATGGCTCCCTCGAAGGCACCGGGGTTGGACGGCATACCCAACGCCGCAGTGAAGGCGGCGATGAGGAAGCATCCGGAGGTGTTCGCGAAAGTCTACAACCAGCTGCTTGAACAGGGCGAGTTTCCTGCGGAGTGGAAGGAGGCTCGTCTCGTGCTGATTGCGAAGCCGGGAAAGCAGCCGGGCGATCCGTCGTCATATCGCCCGCTGCTCATGCTAGGAGCAGTCGCCAAGGGGTTCGAACGGCTGATCCTAGATCGGCTGAACGACCACTTGGAGGACAGCGACGCGCCTCGTCTGTCGCCAAACCAGCACGGGTTCCGGCGAGGCCGGTCAACCATCCAGGCCATCGAACGAGTAGTCGAGCGGGGGCAGCACGCGAGGACATTCCATCGCACCAACCAGCGGGACCCTCGCTGTCTGGCGGTGGCAGCGCTGGACGTGAGGAACGCCTTTAATTCCGCGAGCTGGAAGGCGATTGCGGCTGCCCTGCAGAAGCTGCAGGTCCCTACAGCCCTCCAGAGAATCTTGCGCAGCTACTTCTCTGAGAGGAGGCTGGTGTACGAGACCAGCGAGGGACCAGTGCGGCGTACGATCACGGCAGGCGTTCCACAGGGCTCAATACTGGGCCCAACGTTGTGGAACGCTATGTACGACGGCGTGCTTCGGCTGGAGCTGCCCGAGGGTGCTGAAGTGATCGGCTTCGCGGACGACATCGCGGTGCTGGCGGAGGGGACTACACCTGAAACAGCGACGCGAGCAGCAGAGACGGCGATATCGGTGATTAGTTCGTGGATGGCGCAACACCATCTGGAGATTGCTCCGGCCAAAACCGAACTGATCATCGTGTCCACCATGCGGCGAGACAACACCCGTGTCCCGGTGAGCGTCAGCGGAGTGGAGAAGATGCCGACCCGTACTCTAAAGTACCTCGGGGTCATCATCGAGGACCACCTGTCGTGGAAGCCACACGTCGAGCAGGCCACGTCGAAGGCGCTCCGTGTGGCACAGGCGATTTCCAGGCTGCTCCGCAACCACGGCGGGCCAACGAGTGCGAAGCGGCGTCTCCTGGCGTCAGTGGTGGACTCCACTCTCCGCTACGCTGCTCCCATTTGG
>NW_026453515.1:105000-112500 GCF_943734755.1 Anopheles moucheti
TTTCACCCAGGGGACCTTAGGGTGGATTTTGAGCCTTTCGGGATTGCGAAACCATCATTTAACACTCTAAACTTAATTTCCGCAATCCCAGACGCACTTTCCATATGGTCTCCAAAAATGCGTGTGAGCTGACCTGGTCCCTTATAATAGGCAATGAACACGATTTTGGCAAAATATTTTTTTCAAAATTTTTTGACTCACCGGGTAAAATCGAATTTACTTGGGAAAAATGTTCTAGCAGGGGCCCTCCCATACAAATTTTTTTCTTCTCAAAAATGATTTTCGTTTCACTTTTCATACTCAGGGGAGTCTAAAATTGATGTTTTGAGTCACCATGAAAAAAAAATTTTTTTTGACCCGAGCTTGTGTCGCGACCCAAAAATCGACTCACTTGGGAAAAATGTTCTAGCAGGGGCCCTCCCATACAAAAATTTTTTCTTCTCAAAAATGATTTTCGTTTCACTTTTCATACTCAGGGGAGTCTAAAATTGATGTTTTGAGTCACCGTGAAAAAAAAATTTTTTTGACCCGAGCTTGTGTCGGCGACCCAAAATCGACGCACTTGGGAAAAATGTTCTAGCAGGGGCCCTCCCATACAAAAATTTTTTCTTCTCAAAAATGATTTTCGTTTCACTTTTCATACTCAGGGGAGTCTAAAATTGATGTTTTGAGTCACCGTGAAAAAAAAAATTTTTTGACCCGAGCTTGTGTCGGCGACCCAAAATCGACGCACTTGGGAAATATGTTCTAGCAGGGGCCCTCCCATACAAAAATTTTTTCTTCTCAAAAATGATTTTCGTTTCACTTTTCATACTCAGGGGAGTCTAAAATTGATGTTTTGAGTCACCGTGAAAAAAAAATTTTTTTGACCCGAGCTTGTGTCGGCGACCCAAAATCGACGCACTTGGGAAAAATGTTCTAGCAGGGGCCCTCCCATACAAAAAATTTTTATTTCTCAAATCGATCCGTGGTATCACTTTTCATACTCAAGGGCCCATTTGCTTCAACTTTGGAAAAAATTTTCGATGATGAAAAATTTTCACCTTCGACGTCCATCGACCACTCGACCCGAACTTGGTACTTTTGTATGGAGGTACCCGAGTGGTGACTTTTTCATACAAAAATTTTTATTTCTCAAATCGATCCGTGGTTTTACTTTTCATACTCTAGGGCCCATTTGCTTCAACTTTGGAAAAATTTTTCGATGATGAAAAATTTTCACCTTCGACGTCCATCGACCACTCGACCCGAACTTGGTACTTTTGTATGGAGGTACCCGAGTGGTGACTTTTTCATACAAAAATTTTTATTTCTCAAATCGATCCGTGGTTTCACTTTTCATACTCTAGGGCCCATTTGCTTCAACTTTGGAAAAAATTTTCGATGATGAAAAATTTTCACCTTCGACGTCCATCGACCACTCGACCCGAACTTGGTACTTTTGTATGGAGGTACCCGAGTGGTGACTTTTTCATACAAAAATTTTTTTGCGAATACGTGTTCGTTCGCGATCATTAAGGCCATGAACCGCAAGTCCGCTGCGATAGAAATAGTGCATTGTAGTTACTCGACGAGAAAAAAAATCGGGACTTAGAAAAATTTTTGAAAGTCAAATCGTATTGACTTCCAACAACACCTGATAATAAACACACATTGCCTGTTGCACCACAGTTCGCATTTGACTTAACAAATCGCCTGTTGGTACGCACATCACCATCGACTTTACCAATCGCGTTTCGCACCGCTAATCCCACTTGGCGTGGAGCCACGCACATAATGTTGCGAGGAGAGTATTAATCGGGACTTAGCGTTTTAAGCTCGCGAACACTCCACTATGGGAGTGCACGCAAGCACCAACTGTACACACACAACACAACAATCACTCTCGCGAACACTCCATTCCCAAAGTGAACGCGAGCACCAGCAAGCATGGGTCGCCTGAGAGGATCGATGCGAACGCATCTCTACAACTCGCAGCTCCCAGCCTGTAGTCCCGTCGTTTGCGGGCGGTCGAAGGTGTCGAAACTAGTTGTATCCACGGTCGACGGAAACACAGCCACCAGGGTTCCCTGTGGTAAGGTACTTCCACGTGCAGCGTGCTCCCGCCCGTTGCGGCTCAGTCTAGTGCTATAGCGGGGATGAGACGTCAGTGTGCGCGGGGCAGCACCGACGGATCTCGGAGGGTTGTTAAGCCCGCTAGCTTCACCTAATGGGTTTGAGAAGCGCTATCAGCTCGGATTGGATACGACCTTAGAGGCGTTCAGGCATAATCCAGCGGACGTAGCGTCATACCAAAGTCCGGTCGAACTAGTATTGAGCCAGTGGTCCGTACCTGTGGTTCCTCTCGTACTGCACAGGAATTCCGTTAAGATAGCGGCAAACAGCACACACCAGTAGGGTAAAACTAACCTGTCTCACGACGGTCTAAACCCAGCTCACGTTCCCTTGAAAGGGTGAACAATCCTACGCTTGGTGAATTTTGCTTCTCAATGATAGGAAGAGCCGACATCGAAGGATCAAAAAGCCACGTCGCTATGAACGCTTGGCGGCCACAAGCCAGTTATCCCTGTGTGTGACAGCTGTCATAGCAGTGTTCGGACGTGCCTCTGTGTCGCTCCGGTTAAAAGCGGAAAATTCGGGTGTAAAACTTTGCGAAAAGGGCCAAAAAGTGTTTTAATCAGTGTCTTTTAGTGCCTTCTACCCCGGAATGGTGAAATATTAACGAAACAGGACGATGCTCGCCTGATAAAAGCGAAAGAAATCTCTCCCATACATTTTGTATGGGAACAGACCAGTGCTGTTTATACGCGAAATAGGCGATTAAAACATTAAGTGGAACGTGAATTCAGTAGTGGCGTCACTGAAGAACATTATTCCGGTCGGTGGCAGTGCAGAAAACGCCAAAAAACTATAAAATAAGTGCGTGCAAAATAGCGGCAGAGCGGCGTCAGGTGGATCGTCGCGTGTGGGTGTGCGCTCGAGCGACGCGTTGTGACAGCTCAGAGCTTCTGCTCCACAGCGCCACCTATCCGCGAGGTGGAGAAGCGCGTAGCGACGAAAGCTCCCGAGGCAGTGTATGCGGACGGTATACATTTAGGCGCGAACGCAACGCAGCGGAGACTTAAGCAGGACGGCAGACAGCGAACCCGAAAACAAATTTTTTGAAAACATATTTATTTATTTAATAAAATTTGTTTGAGTTTTTGTTTGTTCTTGGGCGATCATCGTGGCGGTCCGCTGCTGGCGTCCCCCCGTGGAGGGGGAGTAAATCCAGCGTAAAGCGCGGACTCCTTTGGACTTGCGATGTCGTACAGTAGTCGGATCCTGCGGTCACGGTCGGGATCGACCGAGAGCCGGCCACCGGTGAGTTCGAAACCGGTGGTGATGCTTAGTCGAGTTACGGAAGGAAAGGCCACAGCCACGAGTGGTGTTGGCCGAACGAGTGGAGTTGGCACAGCCGTAGCAGCAGCGTCGGTAGTGTCGATGGAAAAGCTCATCGAGCGCTTGGAGGACCAAATGGCCCTCCTCAGAGCACAAATGACGGAGCAAGCGGAGCAGTTCCGCAAGGATTTAGCGGAGCTGCAAGAGAGTCATCGCCATGAGGTCCAGTACCTGCGCGATGAGAATCGAAAGGAGCGGGAGATGGTCTCCGGGCTCTTGACGCAGTTGGTGGCTGCGCAGTCGCAGCTGCAACAACATCAGCAGCAGCAGCAGCAGGCAGTGGGTGCGGTGACGGCTACGGTGGTGCCGTCTCCGGACCAGGAAGGCGGCTCCTGGGCCGAGGTGGTGCGCCGTAAGTCGGCACGCCAGCAGCCAGCCCAGCAGCAACAGCAGCAGCGTCCGCAGCAGGTGCAGCCGCGGACGAATCAACCAGTGAACCAGCCAGGGAACCAGCAAGGTAACCGAGTGGCTGGACAGCATCAGCAGCAGTGGCAGCTGAAAGGCCAACTGTTAAACAACAGGAGCCCGGTGAAGAAGCCACGCAAGCGGCCTGATGTGATTGAGGTGAGGCCAACTCAGGGTGTGAGTTACTCTGATATTTATAGATTGGTGCGTACGAGCGAGCAACTGGCCGAAGTACAACGGCAAATTGGTGTCGGGAAGCGGACGCCAAATGATACGTTGAAGCTGCCGCTAAGCCGCGACGTGGACAGTGAAGAACTGTGCCAACGGATTCGCGTGGCCATTGGCGAATTGGGAGAAGCATCCGTCCGCACGGAAATGTCACAAGTGTTGGTGACCAACATAGACTGCTTGGCGGACGAGCAACAGCTGCGTCGGGCGATGCTGACGGAGCTCGGCAAGGAGTTCATGATGGCAACTATCGACATGTGGGAGCGGCGAGACGGTACGAAGCGTGCGCGAGTACGTCTGCCTCGAAAGGATGCGGAGCATCTGGCCGGGAAGCGCTTACTTCTCGGGTACACCTCATGCTCGGTGTGGGAGGTACCAAAAACGCCGCTGGCAAAGAAGCGGTGCTTCCGGTGTTTAGAGCGTGGCCACTTCGCAGAGAAGTGTTCGGGGGCGGACCGCAGCAAGGCATGCATCCGGTGTGGCGTGGAAGGCCACAAGGCAATGAGCTGCACTGCTGATGTTTGCTGTTTAAAATGTGGCGGCCCGCACCAGATAGGCTCTGCTTCGTGCAATGCTGCAGCGGAACGATTTTCGTAGTGATGCCCACGGTGCTGCAATCAATGCTGTGTCGTGAAGAGATAAGGCCGTAAGGCAAAAAAGAGGCGCGAACGCCCATCTATGTATTAAGGAGTACAGGCCGTAAAGGCAAAAAAGAGGCGCGAACGCCCATCTAAGTTTAAGATGGTAAGACAGGCCGCAATGGCAAAGAAGAGGCGCGAACGCCCATCCTTATAAAGAACAGGCTGGGATGTTAGGCAAAAGGCCGTCAAGGTTGAAAGATGCGAACGCCTACACAGGCAGGAGGGACCCCGGCAGTCCATCCCTCGCGGGTAACGGCTGTCGGGGGGGACGTCCCGTATATTTCAATAATACTGAATAAACGGTGATATTATAAAAAAAAAGCCAGTTATCCCTGTGGTAACTTTTCTGACACCTCTTGCTAAAAACTCTTTAATACCAAAAGGATCGTAAGGCCAAGCTTTCGCTGTCCCAGAGTGTACTGAACGTTGGGATCAAGCCAGCTTTTGTCCTTATGCTCAGCGTGTGGTTTCTGTCCACACTGAGCTGACCTTTGGACACCTCCGTTATCGTTTTGGAGATGTACCGCCCCAGTCAAACTCCGCACCTGGCACTGTCCATGACATGGACCGAATAATTTGTTCAGATGTCTTCGAGCCGAGCGGCGCCAGGGACCGGGAGCGAAAGCGATCGCCGCAAACGATCGAACGGCGACAGAACACGCGGAACACCGACGTACGCACGCTTGTACCCTTGCGGGCCACGGCGGCGGTCGGTGACCGGTGACGACGCGCGACGACGATGCGACGACACACGCCCCGGCGGCACCTCCCAGCGACATGCTGAACGCTGAACTAGAAACACGGCGCATTGGGCAGCCGCAGGCTAGCCGCCGCTGACACCCCCCGCAAAGGGAGTGGGCGTACGACCCGGACCTGGGGCCCGCGCTTGTTCCACCCGATCATGTAAGTAAGGCAACAGTAAGAGTGGTGGTATCTCAGAGGCGAGCCCCCCCGTGAGGAAGGACTCTCCCACCTATGCTGCACCTCCTATATCGCCTTACAATGCCAGACTAGAGTCAAGCTCAACAGGGTCTTCTTTCCCCGCTAGTGCTTCCAAGCCCGTTCCCTTGGCTGTGGTTTCGCTAGATAGTAGATAGGGACAGAGGGAATCTCGTTAATCCATTCATGCGCGTCACTAATTAGATGACGAGGCATTTGGCTACCTTCTTCTTCTTTATTTAGTCGAGGGGGAAGATCTCATAGAGAACCAACATCCCAGAAGGGGAAGCCTGCTAATTGACAGGAACCACCACGGTCATGGCACTGCCCGATTTGCATTATGCACCTACGGACTAGAAGCCCCTCTATCCTCGGCAATACTAGCGGATCGCCTGTAATAGCATTAACTTCACTAGTAAAGACCTTAGGGCACGCTCGAAAACCTCAATATCGAACCTCCCACGGCAGCACACTGTGGCCCTTGGTTAGAGGGCCAGGCGAAAATAGACAGCTCACAGCGCACGCAGTTGAAATTCAAGCAACTGACAAGCGCCGGTACCATCGCCGACCACGTTTAGCGCGGCCGACTCCTAAAACGCACCTCTGTGTTTGGCATGAATCCAACTACACGTCCCCTTGGCAGAACCCAGAGGAAGGCAGAACGGAATCACGCCTAACACTCTACGGTGCCTTGGGTATGACCACATACCGTTTCGGGCACATGACACTAGCGGTCACGTGCCGTTGCGGTACGGGTCCTACACATTCCAAACAGACCACTTCGGACTTGCATTTGCAAGCCTGGTGGCCTGTTTCGCCGCACCTCCCACAGAGGCTACGGCGATCCTCCTTAGTGCAGCTATATCTGTAGTGCCCCACGCACCAACATCTATAGCATCGCACTATTGTCCTACGCTCTCTAATGCGGCTCACACTGCATCCAATGGGCATTGAGCCCATCTTCAGCAGCTTCGCCGCCTCGGAGATCCCGAGCTTAACGTTGGCAACCTGGGTGCCAGCAGCATGACCCTTGCGGATACGGATGCTGCTTAGCGGCACGACCAGGTTGGCCCGCTCCTTAAGAGCTAAGGCGACCTCCGCTAAGTCGGTGATCTCGTCCAGATCACACAATTCAACGAAGAGCTTCGGTGAAAGGACCGTAGTCTTCGTTGAATTCTTCTCCTTGACCGCCCCGGCAAGGAGTGGAGCGACGGCGCTAGCCGACTCTCCCTTCTTGAGAGTAATCAGCAAGCCACCGTTCTGAGCCCGTCGGACTTTGCTGATTTTCTCCCTCGTACCACTTAGGCTCTCCTGTTCACGGAGGCCTTTCAAGATCTCCGCATAAGATGCGGGATCCTCTGACTTGACGAGGACGGCTTCCGGCCGGGGTCGTATGCGCTTGACCTTCGGCTTCGGAGGTTTCGGTGAAGGTTCCACCACCCTCTGTGGCTTTGCCTTCACGAGCCCCCCCTTAGCCTTAGGCTTACGCGCGATCGACTCTGGCTGGTTGTTCGCCCTCTCCTTTAGGGCTGAGGGAGCCTTCGGCTTCCGGCCCTTACGTGTTTGACACGCGAACCCCTTCTCCCCGGAATGCCCCGTGCTGGCTGGGCCTGCTGTTGCCTGGGTGAAAGCTGTCACCCCAGCAGACGGCGTAGCACGATTGCTCAATCGAGCGCTGGCCTTACTCGCCTGGCCTGTTGTTGGTTGGGCAACAGCTTTTGCCCCAACAGGTGGCTTTCGGGCCTTCCGGGAGGCCGTGACAGACGCTCCAAGCTTTGACTTAGGAGTCACGGTCGCCGGGATCGGGGCCGTTTGTGTGCTGGCGCACACGGCTCCGGTCCGTTTA
>NW_026453515.1:117500-122500 GCF_943734755.1 Anopheles moucheti
CAGCCCAGAACATCTAAGGGCATCACGGACCTGTTATCGCTCATTCTCACCTTGCTAAACACAAGTTGTCCCGCTAAGCAGGGCAAACGTGGCCGACGACCGCCCGTGAAGGGGCCGCCGGCCTTGACGTCAGGTGCACCCGGAGGTGCACTGCTGACAGCGTTCTAGTTAGCTTGTTTGAGTCGCGTTCGTTATCGGAATTAACCAGACAAATCATTCCACGAACTAAGAACGGCCATGCACCACTACCCTTAAATTTGAGAAAGAGCTCTCAATCTGTCTTACCTCGATAAGTTCGGACCTGGTAAATTTTCCCGTGTTGAGTCAAATTAAGCCGCAAGCTCCACTTCGTTTTTTTTTTTTTTTAAGAAATGCAGGTTTTATTGTACAAAAATACCTTATAAACCTACCCTCTTGACGTAGGACGTCGCCCGCCAGGGATTTTGTCCTACGTCGTTGCGAACCCTTTCGGATATCTCTTCGCGATTTATTTATTCAATTTTCCGTATCTTAACCCGCATTTTAAAGGCGTACGCATACTGAGTCCGCGTGACTCACTCATTCTTTCCCCTCTCGGAGATCTCAAGAAGTCAACCCGACATCTATCGATCTGACCATTCCGCCTCGCTGGCGGCAGCCTCCTCCGCGGGTGTCAATCGTCGGCCCGCATTCGAAGCACGACGGCGCCTTTCGTTTTCCCGTCTGTTGCGTCGCGACCGTATCCGATCCGCCTCCGTAGGCGCGGTCCGACGGCGGCGCGTCGTCGAGGGTCCCTCAGCCTGGACCCGAGCTCGCCATGCGCGCTGCATGAATAGACGCCGCTCGTGGCGCACTCTCAACGTCTCCGGGGAAGGTGGTCCCCCTCTGCTGCGCCTCGGTATAGGTGGAGGAGCTAGGCCCGCTCGCTCCGCCTCAACTGCCGTCCGCAGTACCTCGTCATCTCGGGCGGCCAGTGCTGCTGCGACGTCCGCAGCCAGTCGCACTCGCGCCCGATCCTCCGCTCTGCCGCGAAGCCGTCGGTTGCGGGCAGATCGCTGACGCGCTGCTCGCGACTCGTTCACGCGCCGCGTGATGTCTTCGATGATGACGTCGTCCATCTCCTCACCGAAGAGTGCGGCCACACTTTCGAGGACCACTTCCTCGTCCTCGGCGAAAGCCGCTTCCGTTCGACCATTGGTGAGCGCTTCATCATCGCGCCACAGCTGTTGAAGCACTGTGGTGATGGTCTTTGCTGCTTTCTGAATGCGGTCCCACCACTCCGCACTCTCCAGCAGCTTCTCTGCGATGTTGTTAAGCTGGACCGACTCGGGTGTCCCCCAGCCCAACAGCTCGTGACGGATTTCCTCAAACACGGGACACTCGAACAAGACGTGGGCCACCGACTCGACCGACCCCACGCACCGTGGACACTCCGGAGACGACGCGAAGCCGCAGACGTGCAAGTACTCTCGGAAGAATCCGTGTCCGGAGAGCACCTGCGAAAGGTGGAAGTCCACCTTCCCGTGCTTTCGTCCCGTCCACCGGTGCAGGTCGGGAATCATCCCGTGCGCCCACGTCAAGTAGCGGCTGGCCGATGGTGTTGCCGCCGCACGGTCCCAGGCGTCCTGCCATTGCAGCATCGTGGCTGCTCGCTCCGCCGCTCGTACCTCCTTCCTGCTGGCGCCAGGCTCGACCAGCAGCCTGCTATGGCACCTTGCGTCCTCGTTGACGACCAGCCAGTACGGCACCAAACCAGCCATCACCACTGACACCTCGTAGGATACCGAGCGGAACGAACTTGATACCCCACGTGCCAGTGGCTTCTGGACCTGGGCCAGTCGTCTTCGGCACCACTGCATGTCTGTCGCCTTAGCCCAGATGGGCGAGGCGTACCGGATCACCGACTCAGCGACTCCTGCCAGCAACCGCCGCTTGGCCACCTGGGGGCCGCTGTGGTTCCTCATCACCGAGGTAACCACCGCCACCGCACGGAGGGCCTTGTCCGCGGCCGCTTCCACGTGCGGTTTCCACGAGAGTTTCTCGTGGAGTTGTACCCCCAGGTAGCGTATCGATCGCTTTGACGTGCAGACCACTTCGCCGACGCGCACAGGAATTTCCAAACGTCCTCGACGCAGACTCGATATCAGAACCACCTCGGTTTTGTGGGGGGCGAGACTGAGGTGCCGTGCCTCAAGCCACCCCATCACCGCCTCGATCGCAGCCTCCGCAACGGACGCCGACTCCTCGGGTGTGCAGCCCTCGGCCAGGATGGCGATGTCATCGGCAAAGCCGACGATGGTGGCCCCTTCAGGGAGCTGGATCCGCAGAACGCCGTCGTACATAACGTTCCACAGAGTCGGGCCAAGGATTGACCCCTGTGGAACGCCTGCCGTCACCCGACGTGACACCGGGCCGTCGTGGGTGTCGTACACCAGCTCCCTGTCGGTGAAATAGTCGCGGAGCAGGAGTTGCAGCTGCGCTGGAACCTCCTTCTCACGCAGGGCCATCGCTATCGCCTGCCAGCTGGCGGTGTTAAAGGCGTTTCTGACGTCCAACGCCACAACCAGCAAGCAGCGCTTATCCCGGTTGTTAGTCCGTCCGTAGGACATCGCGCGCTCGCCTGCTTCCACCACCAGCTGGATCGCCTGCAGGGTGCTCCGCTGCTTCCGGAAACCGAACTGGTTCTCGGCCAGCCGAGGTGCCTCCGGATCCTCCAGGTGCTCGTTGAGTCTGTCCAGCGTAGTCCTCTCGAAGACCTTCGCCGGGTTGTCGATCAAGCAGATCGGGCGGCAGGACGAGGCTTCGCCCGGCGGCTTACCCGGCTTAGGCAACAGCACCAGCTTCTGCCTTTTCCATTCGCGTGGTATTTCGCCGGTGTCCAAGCAGCGCTGGTAGACACCAGCGAATGGCTCCGGATACTTCCGGATGGCAGCCGTTACCGCAGCGTTCGGTACTCCATCGAGGCCAGGCGCCTTCCGCGGATGCAGCTCGCTCGCTATCGCCTGGAGCTCCGCGCAGCTGATCGGACGGACCGGAGTGTCCCCTTCCGAAGGCGTGACGTCCGGCCACTCGACCGGGGGATGCTCCGGAAACAGCTCCTCGACGATCCGCTGCAACACCGCTGGATCGCGTTCACGCGCCGTCCAGCTGCCCCGAAACCGAAGAAGCACTTGCCGGAACCACTGTCCCGTCTCATCTGCAGCCAGGGCCTGCAGCCACTCATCGAACTGGCGCTGCTTGCTGGCCTTAATTGCCACCCTTAAGGCAGCACGCGCCTCCTGATGTTCCTCTGAAGCCAGTTCGGCGGACGTCTCGTCGAGGGCCAATGACTGTCGCTCCCGAGCCAACCGGCAGCGCTCGGTCAGCTCCTCGATATCCGGAGTCCACCAATATGTGTTGCAGTTCCTTCTCTGCTGCTGCGACTGCCCAATCCTCACCATGGTAGCGTCGCAGGCCTCCGTAAGCACCATCCCCAGGCTTGCCGCATCGGTCACCCGATCGGCAAAACGGGTCGCCTCAAGTGCCAGCTCGAAAGTACGGGGGCAAAACTGGCGAGTTCGCCAGCGAGTACCCGCCTCCCGTACTTCGACACCTTCCTGCTGATGAATGCCCCGTCCGGGCCGCTGACCTGCACGATGCTGTTGCCCGACCGCAAACCGAATATAGCGGTGGTCGCTATAGGAGTAGCGGTCTAGCGTCCGCCAGGAGCTGATGTCCTCCGCTGCTCCATCCGATCGGCAGAGCGTTGGACTCGCGAAGGCGACGTCCACTCTGCTGGGCCGAGCCACACCGTTCCCCAGGAATGTCGGCTCCGTGCCGCGGTTGAGGACCTCCAATCCTAGGCTGGTAACCGTCTGAAGGAGCGCCTCACCCTTAAGGTTGGCCCGCTCGCTCCCCCAGGCCCCATGCCACGCGTTGAAGTCACCAGCTATCAGCACGCAAGGGTGGCCTCGCGCAAGTACCTCCAGCCGGTCCATCTGTTGCTCGAACTCCGGGAGGCCGATCGATGGCGGAATATAGCAGCAGATGACAACGATGCCCGCCACCTCGGCAGCTACGATGCCCGGATGCTGCACGCTCCTCACCCGCTGTATGGGAAACCGTTGGCCACTGGTGACGATCGCGGCCTTCAGTGCGTCGTCGGATGCCCAGTTCCCATTGTTGGCCGGCACAGCATAGAGCTCCGTGATGAGCATCACGTCTGCTCCCTCCTCCCTCATCCGCTGGAGCGCAAGATCCTGAGCGCTCCTGCTCTTACCGATATTTATCTGGAGCACTTCTATCATCATCGTGTGGCTGCAGCTTTGCACGAAGCTGCGGCAATCGAGTGCGGGCCGCCACACTTCAAACAGCGAGCCTCGCCAGTGCAGCTCGCTGCCTTGTGGCCTTCCGCGCCACACCGGATACACGCTTTGCTGCGGTCCTCTCCCGAGCACTGCCCGGCGAAGTGGCCGCGCTCCAAACATCGGAAGCACCGCTTCTCCTCCAGCGACGCTTTCGGGACCTCCCACACCCAACAGGAGGTGTGTCCTAGGAGCAGGCGCTTCCCAGCCAGATGCTCCGCATCCGACCGGGGCAGACGAACGCGAGCACGCTTCGTGCCGTCTCGCCGCTCCCACATGTCGAAGGTGGCCTCGGAATGCTCCTTGCCGAGAGCCGTCAACACCGCCCGACGCAGCTGGTCCTCGCTCGCCAAGGAGTCGATGTTTGTTATAAGCACCATCGACATCTCCGTACGCACGGTCGCCGCACCCTTGTCTCCGATGGCTTGCCGGATACGCTGGCACAGCTCGGCGCTGTCGGCATCACGGCTCAGCGGCAGCCGCAAGGTGTCTTTCGGCGTTCGCTTGCCGACGCCGATCTTCTCCTGCATGCCGTCGAGATGCGAGCTCGTACGAATCGCCCTATACATGTCGAGGTAGCTGACGCCCTCCGCTGGCATCACCTCGATGGTGTCGGGCCGCTTCCGCGACTTCTTCACTGCAGCTGGCATCGTGCGTGGCTGCTGCTTACTCTGCTTT
>NW_026453515.1:127500-152500 GCF_943734755.1 Anopheles moucheti
CATTACTCTTGTCTGTGGTTTTCGTTTGCTTCGATACGTTCACTCCATTACTCTTGTCTTTGGTTTTCGTTTGCTTCGATTCGTTCACTCTATTACTCTTGTCTGTGGTTTTCGTTTGCTTCGATTCGTTCACTCTATTACTCTTGTCTGTGGTTTTCGTTTGCTTCGATTCGTTCAGTCCATTACTCTTGTATGTGATTTTCGTTTGCTTCGATTTGTTCAGTCCATTACTCTTGTGTGTGGTTTTCGTTTGCTTCGAGTCGTTCAGTCCATTACCCTTGTCTATGATTTTCGTTTGCTTCGATTTGTTCAGTCCAATACTTACCCTTGTCTATGATTTTCGCTCTAGCCCAGTCGCCCTGCGCTCTGGAAATCACATTCCAACTCTATCACCGATAGCGCTCACACCTTGGAAACCACATTTCACCCGGGGGACCCTTAGGGTGGATTTTGAGCCTTTCGGGATTGCGAAACCATCATTTAACACTCTAAACTTAATTTCCGCAATCCCAGACGCACTTTCCATATGGTCTCCAAAAATGCGTGTGAGCTGACCTGGTCCCTTATAATAGGCAATGAACACGATTTTGGAAAAATATTTTTTTCAAAATTTTTTGACTCACCGGGTAAAATCGAATTTACTTGGGAAAAATGTTCTAGCAGGGGCCCTCCCATACAAATTTTTTTCTTCTCAAAAATGATTTTCGTTTCACTTTTCATACTCAGGGGAGTCTAAAATTGATGTTTTGAGTCACCGTGAAAAAAAAATTTGTTTGACCCGAGCTTGTGTCGGCGACCCAAAATCGACGCACTTGGGAAAAATGTTCTAGCAGGGGCCCTCCCATACAAAAATTTTTTCTTCTCAAAAATAATTTTCGTTTCACTTTTCATACTCAGGGGAGTCTAAAATTGATGTTTTGAGTCACCGAGAAAAAAAAATTTTTTTGACCCGAGCTTGTGTCGGCGACCCAAAAATCAACGCACTTGGGAAAAATGTTCTAGCAGGGGCCCTCCCATACAAAAATTTTTTCTTCTCAAAAATGATTTTCGTTTCACTTTTCATACTCAGGGGAGTCTAAAATTGATGTTTTGAGTCACCGTGAAAAAAAAATTTTTTTGACCCGAGCTTGTGTCGGCGACCCAAAATCGACGCACTTGGGAAAAATGTTCTAGCAGGGGCCCTCCCATACAAAAATTTTGGCTAGAGTCTGAATAACGACCCCCCCCACTCACGAGTGACCATTTTGTGCGGTTTGAGTGAACTAGGGAGCCTTCTCTCTGCTCAAATTTCGGGGGATAATTCACGGAGGCTGCGTACGTATTTTAGGCGGTTGCGTTCTGCTTTTTTTTTTATTCCCGTTCGAAATGGCGGTTGCGGTCAAGCGATCGGTGCACGGTTCGGATTGCATTATTTGAATAAACTATTTTTCGCGTTGCGCATGCACCGATGCTGATGCGGGTGCGTTGTTTTTTATTAATTAACATTAAATACACAGTCCGGAAAGAGTTGCGCACTGTAAAAATAACATTTTTGTTTGATTTTAAATATATTTCTGGCATGTTTGCCGTCATAAACGATGGTTTAAAAATTATTTTTCTTCCATTATTCTGTCAATACATTCCATGTAGGTATGTTTGCAAGCGTTTTAACTTGCGACACTGATTGTTTTCTCTCTTTTATGTGTTTGCCTAATGGGTTTCATGAATTCTATCAGGTAAGTTACGTTCAAAACCGCCTTACCGTGGATTAACGTAGTGCATATAATATTGCACAGGCATTTTTAATGAATTATTTAAAGTTTGCAGTAATTTATCGTCCGGTTTTATCACCATTTCGATGACATGTAGGTCCATAATGGAGTGGAGGATTACACATTGATTCTTCGTCCGGTATCGCGATATGGTTTGGGAGGGTGGCTGTCTCGCTACCGATCCAACTTGGATGTTCTCTACTTGTATTGTATCATGTAGTCGAATAGTCTGTTCCTGCTGTTCTGGGGGACAAGAGTCTGGATGGGATAGTGTATCGATAGTTCGCAACCATAGCTTTAGTTCGTTGGAGGTCCTGTGCGGATTTAAAAGCCCTGGGGATGCGGAAGGTTACTATGGAAGATAATGGAATGCATAAAATCATTATGCAATAGAAGAGAACGCGGAGTATTTCGTGGCGTGGTTGTTCGTGGTAATTGTCTTAAAGGTTTTGTCTTGCGCTTCAGAGTGTTCAGAGTGTTCATTCCAAAAGAATGTGTGCACCTGAATATGCTGGTATGATACTGCTAGTTCGACGTAAAGGATTTCCGAGTATATTTTATAAAATTATTTCTTACTTGTTTGGACCATTGCTTCACCATACAGGGAGAACGAAACGGCCTCGATCTTCATCTTTGAATTCTGTTGCAATTTACGGCCACAGCTGTTGCCGGGTAACCAGTGCAAGGCTTCTGTTTGACACTAGATGGAAAAAGATAATCTAGATGCCTGGTCAGCTTAATCTGACGAATCCGAAATGTCCAACCATGTGAAGCTTCTTCATTTCGGTAAGATGCCTGTCGTTCGAGCAAAACCTTTGAAGTAGTTGGACCGTCTGTTTACGAAGGACCTGATACAATTCGACTGATGTCGTCTAATGTTGAATGTACATAATATGATAGCTACCAAAGGCTAAGCTATGATGGATTGTCCACTAGGCAGCAGGGAGCTCCGGGAATGAAAAATCATTAAAATGTAAAGTTCTGTGGCTAATCCATGATGATGTACATCCATAGCGTAAAAACTCCCACGTTTCGTTAGCTCGCTTAGTGGAGAAAGTCAAAATTTTGCTCAAGGCCACCCGCCACCGTTTAGTCTATCTACCGATGAATTGATCACTGCTTTCACGATGTTTTACCATTGCCTAGCAATGGCAACGTCCTTCATTGTCTACGTTGTGCTGCCTTTATGTTTAATGTCTGGATTGTTCGTACATTATTTTTAACGGTAGCTAATATTAAAATTCACAAAAATGCACGGCACTATATAGCCACGACACTATTGGTAACGTCCACTTGCTCGCGCGTTGACTTAAGGACTGTTAGGTCTATCCTCTCCTTCCTTACATCCCCTCATCATCAATGATGATAACTTGTTGATGATGATGTTTTACTCATTTGAACACATTACACAGAAGGGATATATAAAAACAGCCCATGTACGTCCAAATCCAGCTACATTATGCGCATCTCTAACTCCTCGTGGTAGCTTGTAGTACAATTTCATTTTTTTAAGTGCAACCAATTTCTTGATAATTTTGTTTAAAAGTTTTGAGTTTTGGTGCTCGTGCATGGCTGTTTCTTTCTTCGAACAAGTGTTCTAACACGTTTCAGGGTAAAGCATGTGGTTGACTTACTAGACTTAATTTTGCCACGTAAAAGGAGAGTGCTTGCTCCTTGCTACTATGTTTCCTTTGTAGGAATCATTATGGACAATTTATTAAATCAGGCTTACAATGGTTTGGTTTAGAAAGTAAAGAATAAAATTATACCGTATTACACGAATGAAAATAACTCAGGTTTTGGCTTCGTGCTGGTGTATCCTTCTGAACACGAAGCTTTGCATAGTGAAGAGTATCTAATCGTTCATTTAAAAAATTAAAATAAAATCTCAATCATTCCTTTCCTCAAAAACACAAACACATGTGCTAAAGCTAAGGCACATAAAGCACCGAAAGCTTGATCAATAACATTGTCATTAACATTGATGCAGACTGGTAAAGGGCGAGGTTACTTCCAATTGTAAAACCAAACGATACAAGAAGCATTGATTCAAAAAAGCTTCTAATGACAGTCTACAGAAGCTACTAGGTGCAACAATACCTTATTATTAAACTTAACTTGTAGGTTTATTCTGTAGGAAGGTGTTATCGGTGATATCAGAGCATGAGTTGCTGAGGTCGGCTTAAACAAATAAACCCTTAAGAATATCATTCAATGGCTGCGAATGATCAGGAAGGATGCCTGCCCCACGTGCCACACGTGGTTTGTAATGTCCAAAGGCTAGATCAAATGAAGCAGGACTTTTGGCAGCTTGGATTATAATGAGCGTGAGAAAATATAGCCAAAGATCAAATGATTTTCGTTCGATCGATCTTAACTAATACACCAATGTCGTATGGGTAGCAACCGTTACGGTTAATGAATATATACATAATAGAGTCTAATTATCTGATGGACACTGATGGACGCATACGTAGACGCTAACGAAACGCAGATTAAGACATACCGAATTCGTATCGAAGTTATAATATTTGTCGAAGACAGTGCACACTACTTATATGGGATCAGCTTGACCAAAAATAGTCCTGTAGCGAGTAGTCCGGATTATTTCCCGCTGTCTTAGCCTTAGTCGTCTAGGGCGCAAAACATTGATAGAACTAAGAAAACTTTATTGCGTCAATTTCGTTACCGATCAGACCAGCAACAAACATACACTGAGCCGTCGTACTTCCAGTGGCTGGAGTCCCAAATGCAGGCATCGTGGGGCATAAGTTGGGCGTGAATCGTTGGCTCTCTAGGGAAGAAGTCTGATGGCAAATCACGTAGCCTTAAGTTGAATTGTTTCGATGCCCTGGCTTCAGATATGTGTTGAAGGGTACCAAACAATGCTTGCGTACTCTAAGATAGAAGGAAGATAAAGGATTGATCGACTAGCCAGATAGTTATGGTGTCATATCGGAACAATCAGTCTTGTTGCTCGCAATAATTATGGATTCAATTATCAATTACTCAATAATTATAATTATTAACGATACACATGCAACAGATGTGAATACTAGGTTCGAATAATTTATTGTAATATTTTACCGCGAGCCTGCGAGGCTGCTCTTATATATTTAACTTAAAAAACACACTTTGCAAAATTGCAACGCAATTAAATGGCACATTGCGCAGGTTTAACGGTGCTTTCATGAACGGTTTCAAAAAGTGACACATCGACGAAAAGAGAGGTTCGTGAGTTCCATCATGCTATCCTCTTTATTCAGGCTGCGAACAGAATCAAAACAATATCAGCATGCAGCCTAAATCAAAGCAAATCATTTCAAACTTAACAATGTATTGTATTTTCTTGCCATTATCAAAAGAAGTTCTACAAGTAGTGAAACTATTCCAAAATCGGACCAGTGTTTCAGTGTACATCTGATCACAACTCTTCTCCATACGACCGTTTATTCATTTATCGCGAGCCAGTGAGTAAACGTCTACAAACCCGTTGGGTACAAGGTATGTTTGTACGGACCACAACACAACAACCCGACTCGTCCTTTTATACCCGGCTGTATTTATGCTTCTTTTTAGCGTTGCAGCTTAAATCGGCAATCCTGTATCTGATCTGAAAGTGTATCTAGGGCAGCGGGCGTCACAGCTGCAATCATTGGGCCGGCAGTTTGCTTAATTTTGGACACAAACTTCAAGCAGGCATTCTTCAGCTCTGCGACGCTGTATCATTTCTTCCGTAATGTATTGGAACATTTCCAATATACCACAGTGGAACTACAGTCAGCCGTACCATCGATCAGTATAGTGTAAGTTTCAATATTTCGATACAGTAAAATGTACCCGACTAAAGATTGAGTTATACCTCTTGCAGATCACATGATCCAATCCCTTTTCCGGACACAAACAGGCGATCAATGAACCAGCGCCTACAGAGTGACTACAGGATTATTATTTGGCGTAGTGCTTAGTGTATCCGGTTGGCAGACGACGACGGCGCTTGGTCGGAAGCGGCTACGAGGAATCCTACACCAGGTCAAGACCGTGAAGCGCCTAAAGAAGGAAGCAAATGTTTAGTGCTCGTGCTCGTTTACGTAACGCTGCGTCGATTATTATATATAGACGATAGAAAGACTAAATTAAAATTTGGGTTTACAGTTGTTATTTCAATAAATTAATTAATACTTACGATCGAATTGCGGTCTACAAAGCTTCGTTTTCCTACCTTACAAATGCCATTTGCTAAATGATTTGAATACAATTTACAGGTGATGCTAATAACCGGTAAGTATAAGCATAGGTTTTACAAGTCCATTTGAAGCTGCTACACGGGTTATTTGATTTTTGCTGGAGCGGATAGGAATAGACAAAATAGCTCGAACTACATCGAACAGTCGAACAAACTGTAAGTATTAATTGTTAGTGAAAATGTTGGTAAAATTTATTTTTTCAATACCAGCACGTTATCGGTAAAGTGTTTTTCATTCAGTCTATGTATTCAGAATTCGTATTGCAAATATAGGAGTGCATATGATCGTATCAATACGGATCAGTTCGTAATTCGTAGCTTGTTCGATCAGATCGCGTTTGAGTGTGGATTGCCAACGTGGAATGTAGTTGCTATGGTTGTGGAATGTTTCGAGAGAGCACAGGTTCGATTTGTTACGCATTAGAAAAATTGTTTCTATCATACACTGACAAACCGGTAGAGGCTTGCTTACCATCATAGATCCTGCTTGAAATGCTATCGGAAATCTGTTCTCCAATTCAATACACCGATTAATGGTCCATAATTTGCTTTTCACTGAGGAGATGAGAAAGCATATGTATCACAAAGTGGGACCGTGGCTATTGAAGCTATACTAAATGCATATTTGGTTTTTTTTTTCAAAGCTTTTACAGTGGGGACAACCACACCGATACCCGAGATAAGTGATGAAGGTTTACAGGGGAAGGATTGTTATGAACTCGAGATAAAATTGTTTCAACTGCTTGGCAGAAATGGTGCAGCTCAATTGCTCAATCAAGTGCCTTCGATGCGCTAGCAGGATGATCCGATGCGTTTGTGGATGAGGGAGTCTGCTTACGTAGCGGCTCAGATGTTCACCGATATAAATGCTTGTTGTGACATTGATGCAACGATGCATAAGAAAGTGTGCTTATTGTTATTGGACTTTTGTAACTGGTGGCATCTTACCTCATGTTAACACTCGTGAAGGACGGGCACGTCAACATTCAGAGCTTCAATAAAAAAATTGTTTGTTAATGAGTTGTTAACGAAATAATGTTGTGAGTAGGTTAGTGTAATAGCAAGTGTTTTTTTTTTTTTTTTTTTTTTTTACAAGGAGGGGAAACCTTCCAAAGGCTGACACGTGTAACGGATTGCGGACACGTAGTGGGGGATTCACAACTTTAAGAGTTGCGGGACCGCCCTAAAACCCAACTCCTTGAGCCATTTTGCTTAAGCAGGGCTGGCGTCAACCGACTAGCATATAATCCGTTCCTGAATAGAGACGGAAGCAATATACTTACCGTGTTATGCTAGTTGTGTTGGTTTGCTGTTAGTGTGCAAACTGATTAACCGGGGGGGTTACATCAACCGATCGCGGATATGATCCGTGCCTGAATAGAAACGAAAGAAATATTAGAATTGAACTGTTGATTAATATGCTGCTACTTACCGGATGATGGTGATTGTCCTGCTGTTCGTGTGGATGCTGGTGGGTACGTAGGCAGACGTCAGCCGACTAGAATGCGATCCAATCCTGAATAATTTGTTCAACACAAAAATTAACATTTGATAAACCTCATTGGTCAGAACAATTTTGATACTTACTGGATGATCAACACGTTTCCCGTGCAATGACTGCAAGAAGGGCCCCAAATACATCGTTCTCGTGCTCTTTGCGGAACATGTACTCCGCAAAGTAGCCCTCCAACGATCCTTGTATGTTGGTGCCCTTCTGCTTTAGGAAGTGCTTCAGCCACCGCCACACATTCTCAATTCGTTGGGTGTGTACGTCACCCTGGAGCGGATCCACGAAATTGTATGAATGGTTGACGGTGGCGTGATCGTATCCCAACCCGGTGAGTCCGTTGTAACCCGCCCAGCAGTCGGAAAGGATCCGCGTTCCAGGTGCCATGTGCCGTTGCATCAGCTCGTGGAGCACAGCCTGGGTCCGGGCCTCCACACGCTCCAAGAAAATCTCGCCGGTTTCCCGGCAAATACCGCCAACCAACCACTCCTTGTTGGCGCTGCTGATCCGGCCGATGTTATATTTGCGGCGGACGACCTTCGTCTCGTCTACCTCGACGGTCATCCCTGCTCCGCCGATTTGTCGTGATGTTCGATCAAACTCAAAATCGAACAAGAAATCGCGGAGCAGCCTGAACCACTCCAGGACCGCGCAGCGGCTCAGCCCGGTCTCGCTCATCGCGCGACTCACGGGGGACTTTGCCGCCCACTCGTAAAACAAGCGCGTCAAAGTAGCCAAGCTACTTTTCGCGTCGTAAAATATCGATGCAGTCCGGATACTGCAGGTAGCCGCACACGCCTTACGGCGGCACAGCCACTTCACCCGGTCACCGGCGGTTACTTTCTTTAGCTTCATGGCTCCACTGCACTTCGGGCACGATTGCTCGCGCTTCAGGAGCCCCTTGCCCTGCAGCCACTCGATCCCTCGCAGTGGATCCTCAAACAGCGCACTTAGTTCACCACTGTTTTTTATTTCCATCGTGGAAATCGCACTGAAAGTTGGTGTAGCGCTTAAAAACGGCCAAGCAAAAATGTTCACACAGAACCACAGAACACACGCGCTGTCAATGTTTTTGCCAGTATGAACTTTTGGCGCTTTTCCGATTTACCTCAATCTAACTTACCAATACCACCAATCCACCCGTACCGATTTAGTAAACTTGCTGGTATGTGTGCCATTTGCGCACCTACACATACGCAATTGCACTAGTAGGATACTAGAACGACAGCAGCATGAAACAAAGAAACTCATTCATTCTGTGCAGCACCTAGCACAACTAGCTCCTATCCTACTAGTGCAATTGCGTATGTGTAGGTGCGCAAATGGCACACATACCAGCAAGTTTACTAAATCGGTACGGGTGGATTGGTGGTATTGGTAAGTTAGATTGAGGTAAATCGGAAAAGCGCCAAAAGTTCATACTGGCAAAAACATTGACAGCGCGTGTGTTCTGTGGTTCTGTGTGAACATTTTTGCTTGGCCGTTTTTAAGCGCTACACCAACTTTCAGTGCGATTTCCACGATGGAAATAAAAAACAGTGGTGAACTAAGTGCGCTGTTTGAGGATCCACTGCGAGGGATCGAGTGGCTGCAGGGCAAGGGGCTCCTGAAGCGCGAGCAATCGTGCCCGAAGTGCAGTGGAGCCATGAAGCTAAAGAAAGTAACCGCCGGTGACCGGGTGAAGTGGCTGTGCCGCCGTAAGGCGTGTGCGGCTACCTGCAGTATCCGGACTGCATCGATATTTTACGACGCGAAAAGTAGCTTGGCTACTTTGACGCGCTTGTTTTACGAGTGGGCGGCAAAGTCCCCCGTGAGTCGCGCGATGAGCGAGACCGGGCTGAGCCGCTGCGCGGTCCTGGAGTGGTTCAGGCTGCTCCGCGATTTCTTGTTCGATTTTGAGTTTGATCGAACATCACGACAAATCGGCGGAGCAGGGATGACCGTCGAGGTAGACGAGACGAAGGTCGTCCGCCGCAAATATAACATCGGCCGGATCAGCAGCGCCAACAAGGAGTGGTTGGTTGGCGGTATTTGCCGGGAAACCGGCGAGATTTTCTTGGAGCGTGTGGAGGCCCGGACCCAGGCTGTGCTCCACGAGCTGATGCAACGGCACGTGGCACCTGGAACGCGGATCCTTTCCGACTGCTGGGCGGGTTACAACGGACTCACCGGGTTGGGATACGATCACGCCACCGTCAACCATTCATACAATTTCGTGGATCCGCTCCAGGGTGACGTACACACCCAACGAATTGAGAATGTGTGGCGGTGGCTGAAGCACTTCCTAAAGCAGAAGGGCACCAACATACAAGGATCGTTGGAGGGCTACTTTGCGGAGTACATGTTCCGCAAAGAGCACGAGAACGATGTATTTGGGGCCCTTCTTGCAGTCATTGCACGGGAAACGTGTTGATCATCCAGTAAGTATCAAAATTGTTCTGACCAATGAGGTTTATCAAATGTTAATTTTTGTGTTGAACAAATTATTCAGGATTGGATCGCATTCTAGTCGGCTGACGTCTGCCTACGTACCCACCAGCATCCACACGAACAGCAGGACAATCACCATCATCCGGTAAGTAGCAGCATATTAATCAACAGTTCAATTCTAATATTTCTTTCGTTTCTATTCAGGCACGGATCATATCCGCGATCGGTTGATGTAACCCCCCCGGTTAATCAGTTTGCACACTAACAGCAAACCAACACAACTAGCATAACACGGTAAGTATATTGCTTCCGTCTCTATTCAGGAACGGATTATATGCTAGTCGGTTGACGCCAGCCCTGCTTAAGCAAAATGGCTCAAGGAGTTGGGTTTTAGGGCGGTCCCGCAACTCTTAAAGTTGTGAATCCCCCACTACGTGTCCGCAATCCGTTACACGTGTCAGCCTTTGGAAGGTTTCCCCTCCTTGTAAAAAAAAAAAAAAAAAAAAAACACTTGCTATTACACTAACCTACTCACAACACTATTTCGTTAACAACTCATTAACAAACAATTTTTTTATTGAAGCTCTGAATGTTGACGTGCCCGTCCTTCACGAGTGTTAACATGAGGTAAGATGCCACCAGTTACAAAAGTCCAATAACAATAAGCACACTTTCTTATGCATCGTTGCATCAATGTCACAACAAGCATTTATATCGGTGAACATCTGAGCCGCTACGTAAGCAGACTCCCTCATCCACAAACGCATCGGATCATCCTGCTAGCGCATCGAAGGCACTTGATTGAGCAATTGAGCTGCACCATTTCTGCCAAGCAGTTGAAACAATTTTATCTCGAGTTCATAACAATCCTTCCCCTGTAAACCTTCATCACTTATCTCGGGTATCGGTGTGGTTGTCCCCACTGTAAAAGCTTTGAAAAAAAAAACCAAATATGCATTTAGTATAGCTTCAATAGCCACGGTCCCACTTTGTGATACATATGCTTTCTCATCTCCTCAGTGAAAAGCAAATTATGGACCATTAATCGGTGTATTGAATTGGAGAACAGATTTCCGATAGCATTTCAAGCAGGATCTATGATGGTAAGCAAGCCTCTACCGGTTTGTCAGTGTATGATAGAAACAATTTTTCTAATGCGTAACAAATCGAACCTGTGCTCTCTCGAAACATTCCACAACCATAGCAACTACATTCCACGTTGGCAATCCACACTCAAACGCGATCTGATCGAACAAGCTACGAATTACGAACTGATCCGTATTGATACGATCATATGCACTCCTATATTTGCAATACGAATTCTGAATACATAGACTGAATGAAAAACACTTTACCGATAACGTGCTGGTATTGAAAAAATAAATTTTACCAACATTTTCACTAACAATTAATACTTACAGTTTGTTCGACTGTTCGATGTAGTTCGAGCTATTTTGTCTATTCCTATCCGCTCCAGCAAAAATCAAATAACCCGTGTAGCAGCTTCAAATGGACTTGTAAAACCTATGCTTATACTTACCGGTTATTAGCATCACCTGTAAATTGTATTCAAATCATTTAGCAAATGGCATTTGTAAGGTAGGAAAACGAAGCTTTGTAGACCGCAATTCGATCGTAAGTATTAATTAATTTATTGAAATAACAACTGTAAACCCAAATTTTAATTTAGTCTTTCTATCGTCTATATATAATAATCGACGCAGCGTTACGTAAACGAGCACGAGCACTAAACATTTGCTTCCTTCTTTAGGCGCTTCACGGTCTTGACCTGGTGTAGGATTCCTCGTAGCCGCTTCCGACCAAGCGCCGTCGTCGTCTGCCAACCGGATACACTAAGCACTACGCCAAATAATAATCCTGTAGTCACTCTGTAGGCGCTGGTTCATTGATCGCCTGTTTGTGTCCGGAAAAGGGATTGGATCATGTGATCTGCAAGAGGTATAACTCAATCTTTAGTCGGGTACATTTTACTGTATCGAAATATTGAAACTTACACTATACTGATCGATGGTACGGCTGACTGTAGTTCCACTGTGGTATATTGGAAATGTTCCAATACATTACGGAAGAAATGATACAGCGTCGCAGAGCTGAAGAATGCCTGCTTGAAGTTTGTGTCCAAAATTAAGCAAACTGCCGGCCCAATGATTGCAGCTGTGACGCCCGCTGCCCTAGATACACTTTCAGATCAGATACAGGATTGCCGATTTAAGCTGCAACGCTAAAAAGAAGCATAAATACAGCCGGGTATAAAAGGACGAGTCGGGTTGTTGTGTTGTGGTCCGTACAAACATACCTTGTACCCAACGGGTTTGTAGACGTTTACTCACTGGCTCGCGATAAATGAATAAACGGTCGTATGGAGAAGAGTTGTGATCAGATGTACACTGAAACACTGGTCCGATTTTGGAATAGTTTCACTACTTGTAGAACTTCTTTTGATAATGGCAAGAAAATACAATACATTGTTAAGTTTGAAATGATTTGCTTTGATTTAGGCTGCATGCTGATATTGTTTTGATTCTGTTCGCAGCCTGAATAAAGAGGATAGCATGATGGAACTCACGAACCTCTCTTTTCGTCGATGTGTCACTTTTTGAAACCGTTCATGAAAGCACCGTTAAACCTGCGCAATGTGCCATTTAATTGCGTTGCAATTTTGCAAAGTGTGTTTTTTTAAGTTAAATATATAAGAGCAGCCTCGCAGGCTCGCGGTAAAATATTACAATAAATTATTCGAACCTAGTATTCACATCTGTTGCATGTGTATCGTTAATAATTATAATTATTGAGTAATTGATAATTGAATCCATAATTATTGCGAGCAACAAGACTGATTGTTCCGATATGACACCATAACTATCTGGCTAGTCGATCAATCCTTTATCTTCCTTCTATCTTAGAGTACGCAAGCATTGTTTGGTACCCTTCAACACATATCTGAAGCCAGGGCATCGAAACAATTCAACTTAAGGCTACGTGATTTGCCATCAGACTTCTTCCCTAGAGAGCCAACGATTCACGCCCAACTTATGCCCCACGATGCCTGCATTTGGGACTCCAGCCACTGGAAGTACGACGGCTCAGTGTATGTTTGTTGCTGGTCTGATCGGTAACGAAATTGACGCAATAAAGTTTTCTTAGTTCTATCAATGTTTTGCGCCCTAGACGACTAAGGCTAAGACAGCGGGAAATAATCCGGACTACTCGCTACAGGACTATTTTTGGTCAAGCTGATCCCATATAAGTAGTGTGCACTGTCTTCGACAAATATTATAACTTCGATACGAATTCGGTATGTCTTAATCTGCGTTTCGTTAGCGTCTACGTATGCGTCCATCAGTGTCCATCAGATAATTAGACTCTATTATGTATATATTCATTAACCGTAACGGTTGCTACCCATACGACATTGGTGTATTAGTTAAGATCGATCGAACGAAAATCATTTGATCTTTGGCTATATTTTCTCACGCTCATTATAATCCAAGCTGCCAAAAGTCCTGCTTCATTTGATCTAGCCTTTGGACATTACAAACCACGTGTGGCACGTGGGGCAGGCATCCTTCCTGATCATTCGCAGCCATTGAATGATATTCTTAAGGGTTTATTTGTTTAAGCCGACCTCAGCAACTCATGCTCTGATATCACCGATAACACCTTCCTACAGAATAAACCTACAAGTTAAGTTTAATAATAAGGTATTGTTGCACCTAGTAGCTTCTGTAGACTGTCATTAGAAGCTTTTTTGAATCAATGCTTCTTGTATCGTTTGGTTTTACAATTGGAAGTAACCTCGCCCTTTACCAGTCTGCATCAATGTTAATGACAATGTTATTGATCAAGCTTTCGGTGCTTTATGTGCCTTAGCTTTAGCACATGTGTTTGTGTTTTTGAGGAAAGGAATGATTGAGATTTTATTTTAATTTTTTAAATGAACGATTAGATACTCTTCACTATGCAAAGCTTCGTGTTCAGAAGGATACACCAGCACGAAGCCAAAACCTGAGTTATTTTCATTCGTGTAATACGGTATAATTTTATTCTTTACTTTCTAAACCAAACCATTGTAAGCCTGATTTAATAAATTGTCCATAATGATTCCTACAAAGGAAACATAGTAGCAAGGAGCAAGCACTCTCCTTTTACGTGGCAAAATTAAGTCTAGTAAGTCAACCACATGCTTTACCCTGAAACGTGTTAGAACACTTGTTCGAAGAAAGAAACAGCCATGCACGAGCACCAAAACTCAAAACTTTTAAACAAAATTATCAAGAAATTGGTTGCACTTAAAAAAATGAAATTGTACTACAAGCTACCACGAGGAGTTAGAGATGCGCATAATGTAGCTGGATTTGGACGTACATGGGCTGTTTTTATATATCCCTTCTGTGTAATGTGTTCAAATGAGTAAAACATCATCATCAACAAGTTATCATCATTGATGATGAGGGGATGTAAGGAAGGAGAGGATAGACCTAACAGTCCTTAAGTCAACGCGCGAGCAAGTGGACGTTACCAATAGTGTCGTGGCTATATAGTGCCGTGCATTTTTGTGAATTTTAATATTAGCTACCGTTAAAAATAATGTACGAACAATCCAGACATTAAACATAAAGGCAGCACAACGTAGACAATGAAGGACGTTGCCATTGCTAGGCAATGGTAAAACATCGTGAAAGCAGTGATCAATTCATCGGTAGATAGACTAAACGGTGGCGGGTGGCCTTGAGCAAAATTTTGACTTTCTCCACTAAGCGAGCTAACGAAACGTGGGAGTTTTTACGCTATGGATGTACATCATCATGGATTAGCCACAGAACTTTACATTTTAATGATTTTTCATTCCCGGAGCTCCCTGCTGCCTAGTGGACAATCCATCATAGCTTAGCCTTTGGTAGCTATCATATTATGTACATTCAACATTAGACGACATCAGTCGAATTGTATCAGGTCCTTCGTAAACAGACGGTCCAACTACTTCAAAGGTTTTGCTCGAACGACAGGCATCTTACCGAAATGAAGAAGCTTCACATGGTTGGACATTTCGGATTCGTCAGATTAAGCTGACCAGGCATCTAGATTATCTTTTTCCATCTAGTGTCAAACAGAAGCCTTGCACTGGTTACCCGGCAACAGCTGTGGCCGTAAATTGCAACAGAATTCAAAGATGAAGATCGAGGCCGTTTCGTTCTCCCTGTATGGTGAAGCAATGGTCCAAACAAGTAAGAAATAATTTTATAAAATATACTCGGAAATCCTTTACGTCGAACTAGCAGTATCATACCAGCATATTCAGGTGCACACATTCTTTTGGAATGAACACTCTGAACACTCTGAAGCGCAAGACAAAACCTTTAAGACAATTACCACGAACAACCACGCCACGAAATACTCCGCGTTCTCTTCTATTGCATAATGATTTTATGCATTCCATTATCTTCCATAGTAACCTTCCGCATCCCCAGGGCTTTTAAATCCGCACAGGACCTCCAACGAACTAAAGCTATGGTTGCGAACTATCGATACACTATCCCATCCAGACTCTTGTCCCCCAGAACAGCAGGAACAGACTATTCGACTACATGATACAATACAAGTAGAGAACATCCAAGTTGGATCGGTAGCGAGACAGCCACCCTCCCAAACCATATCGCGATACCGGACGAAGAATCAATGTGTAATCCTCCACTCCATTATGGACCTACATGTCATCGAAATGGTGATAAAACCGGACGATAAATTACTGCAAACTTTAAATAATTCATTAAAAATGCCTGTGCAATATTATATGCACTACGTTAATCCACGGTAAGGCGGTTTTGAACGTAACTTACCTGATAGAATTCATGAAACCCATTAGGCAAACACATAAAAGAGAGAAAACAATCAGTGTCGCAAGTTAAAACGCTTGCAAACATACCTACATGGAATGTATTGACAGAATAATGGAAGAAAAATAATTTTTAAACCATCGTTTATGACGGCAAACATGCCAGAAATATATTTAAAATCAAACAAAAATGTTATTTTTACAGTGCGCAACTCTTTCCGGACTGTGTATTTAATGTTAATTAATAAAAAACAACGCACCCGCATCAGCATCGGTGCATGCGCAACGCGAAAAATAGTTTATTCAAATAATGCAATCCGAACCGTGCACCGATCGCTTGACCGCAACCGCCATTTCGAACGGGAATAAAAAAAAAAGCAGAACGCAACCGCCTGAAATACGTACGCAGCCTCCGTGAATTATCCCCCGAAATTTGAGCAGAGAGAAGGCTCCCTAGTTCACTCAAACCGCACAAAATGGTCACTCGTGAGTGGGGGGGGTCGTTATTCAGACTCTAGCCAAAATTTTTTCTTCTCAAAAATGATTTTCGTTTCACTTTTCATACTCAGGGGAGTCTAAAATTGATGTTTTGAGTCACCGTGAAAAAAAAATTTTTTTGACCCGAGCTTGTGTCGGCGACCCAAAATCGACGCACTTGGGAAAAATGTTCTAGCAGGGGCCCTCCCATACAAAAATTTTTTCTTCTCAAAAATGATTTTCGTTTCACTTTTCATACTCAGGGGAGTCTAAAATTGATGTTTTGAGTCACCGTGAAAAAAAAAATTTTTTGACCCGAGCTTGTGTCGGCGACCCAAAATCGACTCACTTGGGAAAAATGTTCTAGCAGGGGCCCTCCCATACAAAAATTTTTTCTTCTCAAAAATGATTTTCGTTTCACTTTTCATACTCAGGGGAGTCTAAAATTGATGTTTTGAGTCACCGTGAAAAAAAAAATTTTTTGACCCGAGCTTGTGTCGGCGACCCAAAATCGACGCACTTGGGAAAAATGTTCTAGCAGGGGCCCTCCCATACAAAAATTTTTTCTTCTCAAAAATGATTTTCGTTTCACTTTTCATACTCAGGGGAGTCTAAAATTGATGTTTTGAGTCACCGAGAAAAAAAATTTTTTTTGACCCGAGCTTGTGTCGGCGACCCAAAAATCGACGCACTTGGGAAAAATGTTCTAGCAGGGGCCCTCCCATACAAAAATTTTTTCTTCTCAAAAATGATTTTCGTTTCACTTTTCATACTCAGGGGAGTCTAAAATTGATGTTTTGAGTCACCGTGAAAAAAAAATTTTTTTGACCCGAGCTTGTGTCGGCGACCCAAAATCGACGCACTTGGGAAAAATGTTCTAGCAGGGGCCCTCCCATACAAAAATTTTTTCTTCTCAAAAATGATTTTCGTTTCACTTTTCATACTCAGGGGAGTCTAAAATTGATGTTTTGAGTCACCGTGAAAAAAAAAATTTTTTTGACCCGAGCTTGTGTCGGCGACCCAAAAATCGACGCACTTGGGAAAAATGTTCTAGCAGGGGCCCTCCCATACAAAAATTTTTTCTTCTCAAAAATGATTTTCGTATCACTTTTCATACTCAGGGGAGTCTTAAATTGATGTTTTGAGTCACCGTGAAAAAAAAAATTTTTGACCCGAGCTTGTGTCGGTGACCCAAAAATCGATGCACTTGGGAAAAATGTTCTAGCAGGGGCCCTCCCATACAAAAATTTTTTCTTCTCAAAAATGATTTTCGTTTCACTTCTCATACTCAGGGGAGTCTAAAATTGATGTTTTGAGTCACCGTGAAAAAAAAAATTTTTTTGACCCGAGCTTGTGTCGGCGACCCAAAAATCGATGCACTTGGGAAAAATGTTCTAGCAGGGGCCCTCCCATACAAAAATTTTTTCTTCTCAAAAATGATTTTCGTTTCACTTTTCATACTCAGGGGAGTCTAAAATTGATGTTTTGAGTCACCGTGAAAAAAAAAATTTTTGACCCGAGCTTGTGTCGGTGACCCAAAAATCGATGCACTTGGGAAAAATGTTCTAGCAGGGGCCCTCCCATACAAAAATTTTTTCTTCTCAAAAATGATTTTCGTTTCACTTTTCATACTCAGGGGAGTCTAAAATTTATGTTTTGAGTCACCGTGAAAAAAAATTTTTTGTTGACTCACTGGGTAAAATGGTCGCACTTGGGAAAAATGTTCTAGCAGGGGCCCTCCCATACAAATTTTTTTTATTTCTCAAATCGATCCGTGGTTTCACTTTTCATACTCTGCTTCAACTTTGGAAAAAATTTTCGATGATGAAAAATTTTCACCTTCGACGTCCATCGACCACTCGACCCGAACTTGGTACTTTTGTATGGAGGTACCCGAGTGGTGACTTTTTCATACAAAATTTTTTTTGCGAATACGTGTTCGTTCGCGATCATTTAGGCCATGAACAACAAGTCCGCTGCGATAGAAATAGTCCATTGTAGTTACTCGACGAGAAAAAAAATCGAGACTTAGAAAAATTTTTGAAAGTCAAATCGTATTGACTTCCAACAGCACCAGATAATAAACACACATCGCCTGTTGCACCACAGATCGCATTTGACTTAACAAATCGCCTGTTGGTACGCACATCACCATCGACTTTACCAATCGCGTTTCGCACCGCTAATCCCACTTGGCGTGGAGCCACGCACATAATGTTGCGAGGAGAATATTAATCGGGACTTAGCGTTTTAAGCTCGCGAACACTCCACTATGGGAGTGCACGCAAGCACCAACTGTACACACACACACACAACAATCACTCTCGCGAACACTCCATTCCCAAAGTGAACGCGAGCACCAGCAAGCATGGGTCGCCTGAGAGGATCGATGCGAACGCATCTCTACAACTCGCAGCTCCCAGCCTGTAGTCCCGTCGTTTGCGGGCGGTCGAAGGTGTCGAAACTAGTTGTATCCACGGTCGACGGAAACACAGCCACCAGGGTTCCCTGTGGTAAGGTACTTCCACGTGCAGCGTGCTCCCGCCCGTTGCGGCTCAGTCTAGTGCTATAGCGGGGATGAGACGTCAGTGTGCGCGGGGCAGCACCGACGGATCTCGGAGGGTTGTTAAGCCCGCTAGCTTCCGATCACCTAATGGGTTTGAGAAGCGCTATCAGCTCGGATTGGATACGACCTTAGAGGCGTTCAGGCATAATCCAGCGGACGTAGCGTCATACCAAAGTCCGGTCGAACTAGTATTGAGCCAGTGGTCCGTACCTGTGGTTCCTCTCGTACTGCACAGGAATTCCGTTAAGATAGCGGCAAACAGCACACACCAGTAGGGTAAAACTAACCTGTCTCACGACGGTCTAAACCCAGCTCACGTTCCCTTGAAAGGGTGAACAATCCTACGCTTGGTGAATTTTGCTTCACAATGATAGGAAGAGCCGACATCGAAGGATCAAAAAGCCACGTCGCTATGAACGCTTGGCGGCCACAAGCCAGTTATCCCTGTATTCACAGTGTTAGGACGTGCCTCTGTGTCGCTCGTGTAAAATTACGAAAATCAGGGTGTAAAATTGCGCAAAAAGGGCTAAAAAGTGTTACAAACATTGAGTTCTAGTGCCTTTTACCTTTTAATGGTGGAAAACTAACAAAACAGGACGATGCTCGCCTGATAAAAGCGATACAAATCTCTCCCATACACTTTGTATGGGAACAAACAAGTGCAATTATTTCGCAAAAAGGACGACAAAAACATCAAGTGGCACGTTCATTTCGTAGTGGCGACGCTGAAGAACAATTTTCCGGACGGTGGCAGTGTGGAAAACGCCAATAAACTCCGGAAAAAGTGCGTGAAAAACAGCGGCAGAGCGGCGTCAGGTGTGTCGGCGCGTGTGTACGTGTTGACGTGTTGACGTTTGTGCTGACGTCATCGGCGTCAGTGGCAAAGCTTTCGGCTCCGAGCTTTCGCCTTAGCCGAGACACAGGGCAGCGCCATCTATCGGAACTAACGGGAGACTTCATCAGTGGCGTCACCTGGTGGACGATAGCGGATTCAGCGGTAGCGGCGACAACAACCCGTGCGCTTGGGAGATTTCAACGTCGGTACCAGCGGGCAACCCGGGTCGGTGTATGCGGGTTGCATACCGACAGGCGGTGATTTCAACGCTGGATAAGGAGGCGAACCTGGGCAAAATATTTATTGGTTTTAAATATTTGTTTACCGAAATTAATATTTATTTTTGGTTTTAGAGCAAATATAAATAAAACAATTACAATAAATAAAAACCTTGATAGGCTGGCCTTCACAGGGCCATGGACAGGGGCTTAAGGGCGCGAACACTCTCGGTGGACGAACCGAGCGCAACCACCACCAGGAGCAGATCGGCCATGAGCGCGGGCAAGAGGCTCACTGTCCCGCTAACGCCGGTGATGGAGGGTGTGGCTGTTAGTGGAGCCACGAGCTCCAGCAAGTATGCGGCCAGGTTGGTGACTGGCACCGGAGGTTCTCCGTCGAGCGAGATGCGACGCATCATTAGCGAGGCGAAACTCGACAGCGAGACGTTGCTTGCGGTCGTTAAAAAGCTGGAGGAGCAGGTAACGCTCCTGCGAGTTCAGATGGAGGCGGCAGCTGAGCAGGCTCGGCAAGACCTTCGCGAGGCGCGTCTGGAGGCTCGACAGCGGGAGGAGCGGCTGGTTGCTGATAATCAGCAGCTGCGTGAGGAGCTCCGGAAGGAGCGGGAGCTGTTGACGGCGCTGGTGGCGCAGACCGTCGGGCAGAACCAGCAGCCAACTACTGTGCAGCAGCAGCTGGAGCGGGCTACGCAGCAGAGCACGCAGCAGCGTGGACATCAGCAGGACGCGGTGGCGGCAACGAGCAAGCCACCTCAGACGACGGATGGCGGCTCCTGGGTCGAGGTGGTGCGCCGTAAGCCGCCACGTCAGCAGGCGGCTGATCAACAGCGGCAGCAACAGTGGCCACAGCTCCCGCAACGTCAGCAGCAGCAGCAGCGGCAGCAACCGCAACAACGGCCCCAGCCGCAACGGCCGCAGGCTCAGCTGCAGCAACAGCAAGGTGTGGCCAGTACATCTGGCGCACAACGCGGAGGCCAGGCGCAACAGCGTCAACGAAAAACAAAGCTGGACGCTATCGAGGTTGCACCGGCGGAGGGCCAGAGCTGGGACGAGGTGTACCAGCTGGTACGAGCAGCTCCAGAGTTGCAGCGATTCAACAGCCAGCTGGGGGTCGGACGTCGGACCATGCGTTCGCGGCTAGTAATGGACGTGGAGAAGGGGGCAGATACGGCCGCGATCCTCAAATGCGTGCAGGAGGTGTGCGCTCGGGGAGACCAGCAAGCTGCCGCCAGACTGGTGACGCCAATGGTGGAGGTCCGGGTCGACGCTATCGACCCTTTAGCGAAGGAGCAGGACGTGGCGCTGGCTCTAGCCAGCCTTGCACAGTCGCCGGTGGAGGAGTCTGCCGTGCAGCTGCGGAAGGCTTGGAACGGAACGAAGGTGGCGTTCGTTCGCGTTCCGGAGAAGGCGGCGGAGCAGTTGAAGGACCGGCATGTACTCATCAAGTACACCTCGTGCCTGGTGCGGACGGCACAGGCTCTGACGGCGCGAGAACAGCGGTGCTTCAGGTGTCTGGAACTCGGCCATCTTCGAGCCAGCTGCCGGAGCGAGGTCGATCGGTCAGCGTCATGCATTCGCTGCGGCCAACCGGGCCACCTGGCCCGAGCTTGCACTGCGGAGGTGTGCTGCGCTGTGTGCAAGGGCCCTCACCGGGTGGGACATCCGTCCTGCACCAGGGGGTAAAGGTCCTGCAGATCAACCTCGGGCGCAGCCGGGTTGCACAGGACCTGATGCTGCAACGGGCAAGGGAGGCTGGGATACAGGTCGTGTTAGCGTCCGAACTGTATAGGGTGCCGCGGAGCAATCCGAACTGGGCGGTCGATGACGATCACTGCGTAGCGGTTATCGCGACCGGAGATTATCCGATCCAGAGGCTGTGGGGGAGTATTGTGCCGGGTTTGGTAGTGGCTACCATAGCTGGAGTAGCTTTTGCTAGCTGCTACGCCTCCCCGAGCATAGGTCTCTCGGACTTCACCGAGTACATCGGAGCGGTGAAGATGGCTGCGGCGGGACACGCGACGGCGGTTGTGGCTGGCGACTTCAACGCGTGGAGTCAGGAGTGGGGCTGTGCTCGGACCTCAAGAAGAGGGGAGATTCTCCAGGGAGCGATGGATCAGCTGGGTCTCGCAACGCTCAACCGCGGCACCGAACCCACCTTCCGCGGGAACGGAGTGGCTCGCGAGAGCATTGTAGACGTTTCCTTTGCGAGTTCTTCCCTCGCACGCCCTAACTCCTGGCGGGTCTGCAACGAGTACTCGGGAAGCGACCACCGGTACGTGGAGTTTGTTCTGCAGCAGGGTGGCTAGCATCAACATCATCAGCGGCCTTCCTGCAACGTCCCTGTGAGCAGTGGAGCGGTCTTGTGTGCTGGTACCAGATACAAGACTGGTCAATTCAATCCGACCAGCTTCAAACTGGCGTTTTCCGCCAATGGTTTTCCGGAGGCAGACTCCCCTCAGCTGTTGATGAACAGCTTGTCGGCCGCCTGCAGCGAAACAATGGAGACAGTCCGCAAGGCAACACACAGTCGGTCGCCTAGGCTGTACTGGTGGAGCCAGGAAATCCATTGTATTCGCGAGCAGTGCGAGGGGATGGAAAGGCGCCTGAGTGCCGCAGTCGACGCAGCAGAACGGGATGCGAGCCGGGCCCAGCTTGCTGATCTCCGTAGGACGCTCCAGCGCGAGATACAGGACAGTAAGGAGCGGTGCATGCAGGAGCTGATCGACAGCGTTGACAACGACGTCTACGGGCTGGCGTATAAAGTAGTGCTGGGCAAGCTGCGAGGCCGCACTCCTCCCGAGACGGATCGTTCGGTCCTTGAACCGATTGTCGACGCCCTGTTCCCGAGCCACCCTCCTTTCGAGTGGCCTGCGCTGATGGTCATCGAGGAGGAGGACGCGGTGCGCCCAATAACGCGCGAGGACGTGCTCGCAGTTGCTGAAAGGATGCCCCTATCCAAGGCTCCGGGTTTGGATGGCATCCCGAATGCGGCCGCGAAAACCGCGATGCGTGAGCACCCGGAGGTGTTTGCCCGGGTGTATAACGACCTCCTACAGCGGGGCGAATTTCCCAAGGCGTGGAAGGAGGCTAGGCTGGTCCTGATCGCGAAACCGGGCAAGCAACCAGGAGAACCTTCGTCGAAACGGCCGTTGTTGGTGATGGGGGTCGTCCCGAAGGGATTCGAGCGTCTGGTGCTCGATCGCCTCAACGACCACCTGGAGGATGAAAGTGCTCCCCGCCTGTCACCGAACCAGTATGGCTTCCGGAGAGGTCGGTCTACCGTCGAGGCTATACAGCGGGTTGTAGCAAAGGGCGAGTTCGCGAGAACCTTTCATCGTACCAACGGGCGTGATCCCCGGTGTTTGATGGTGGCGGCGCTGGACGTAGCCAACGCTTTCAACACGGCCAGCTGGGAGGCGATCGCCCTGGCCCTCCAGGAGAAGCGGGTTCCGGCTCAGCTCCAAAGGCTCCTGAGGAGCTATTTCTCAGAGCGGGAGTTGGTGTATGAGACCAGCGAAGGCCCGGTCCGGCGCGAAGTGACAGCTGGCGTTCCACAGGGGTCAATCCTTGGCCCGACCCTGTGGAACGTCATGTATGACGGAGTCCTTCGGCTGGAGCTTCCCGACGGCGTGGAGACCATAGGGTTCGCCGACGACCTGGTGGTGCTGGCCAGTGGTACCACACCGCAAGAGGCTGCTCAGTTGGCGCAGAGCGCGATAGCCGTCATCAGCGAGTGGATGACATCTCACCGTCTGAAACTCGTCCCGGACAAGACGGAACTGGTGATGGTGTCCACCATGAGGGCGGGCAACACGCTGTACCCTGTTTCCATCGAGGGGGTGGAGCGGATGCCAACTCGCAGCGTTAAGTACCTTGGAGTGGTGCTGCAAGACCACCTGTCGTGGCGGCCACACGTTGATTACGCCACGGACAAGGCGGTCCGTGTGGCTCAGGGGGTCTCGCGATTATTGCAGAACCACGGCGGTCCCAAGAGTGCTAAACGGCGTCTTCTCGCGTCGGTGGTGGACTCCACTCTCAGGTACGCGGCGCCGATCTGGAGCGGAGGACTGAGCAACCGGGAGTGCTGCAGGAAGCTGCAACGCGTACAAAACATCTACGCTAAACCGGTTGCCCGCACCTTCGTCACGGTGCGGTACGAGGTGGCGACGGTCCTCGCTGGCGTTATACCAATCCGGTTGCTGGTCCAGGAGGATGCCAGGTGTCACCAGCGGAGGCAGAGCGGTATACCCATCGGCGAGCTGCGAGCGGAGGAGCGAGAGGCCACTATGCGCCAGTGGCAGCTAGAGTGGGATGAGTTGGCGCCTGCAAGCAGGTTCACCCGTTGGGCGCACAGGGTGATACCTGATCTGGAATCATGGAAGGCCAGACGTCATGGTGAGATGACGTTTCACCTGGCCCAAATTCTATCCGGGCATGGCTTCTTCCATGATTACCTGCATAACCAGCGATTCGCGCCATCCCAGGATTGCTCCAGGTGCCCGGGTGTGCCGGAGACGGCGGAACACGCGATGTTCTTCTGCCCCCGTTTTGCGGAGGTAAGACGGGACTTGCTGGGCGAAGACGAGGAGCCAGTGGTTACACCAGACACCATCCAGCAATACATGCTGGGCAGCCAGCAAAGATGGAGCGAGGTGTGCGAGGCCGTTCGTATCATTACCACCACACTCCAACAAGAGTGGTATATCGAGCGGGCCTCTAGCGCGAATGAGGACATGCGGAGTGCTGCACGCCGGTTGGACGCCGCGCAAGATGAGCTGGTGGCCCTGCGCAACGAGAGGCGGAACGAGGCTCGCCGGCTTCTCACCATCGAGCGACGAGCTGCGCGGGGGGATCCTCCACCACCTACCCACCCGGACGGACGTTTGATGACGGTTGATGAGATCCGTGAGCGGGAGGAGCGTCAGTTACACGTCCGCAATAATGTACGGCGATTCCGTGCCCGGCAGCGACTGCAGAACGAGGAAGTCGTCGACTGCCGGACGTACCTGTGGGCCCTCTTCGGGGTGGAAGCGTTTGAGGACGATCATACGAGCGGGGAAGTTCTGCCATCAGAACTCTGATTACAAGGCCGCAGAGG
>NW_026453515.1:162500-170000 GCF_943734755.1 Anopheles moucheti
ACCCGAGCTTGTGTCGGCGACCCAAAATCGACGCACTTGGGAAAAATGTTCTAGCAGGGGCCCTCCCATACAAAAATTTTTTCTTCTCAAAAATGATTTTCGTTTCACTTTTCATACTCAGGGGAGTCTAAAATTGATGTTTTGAGTCACCGTGAAAAAAAAATTTTTTTGACCCGAGCTTGTGTCGGCGACCCAAAATCGACGCACTTGGGAAAAATGTTCTAGCAGGGGCCCTCCCATACAAAAATTTTTTCTTCTCAAAAATGATTTTCGTTTCACTTTTCATACTCAGGGGAGTCTAAAATTAATGTTTTGAGTCACCGTGAAAAAAAAATTTTTTTGACCCGAGCTTGTGTCGGCGACCCAAAATCGACGCACTTGGGAAATATGTTCTAGCAGGGGCCCTCCCATACAAAATTTTTTTATTCTCAAAAATGATTTTCGTTTCACTTTTCATACTCAGGGGAGTCTAAAATTGATGTTTTGAGTCACCGAGAAAAAAAATTTTTTTTGACCCGAGCTTGTGTCGGCGACCCAAAATCGACGCACTTGGGAAATATGTTCTAGCAGGGGCCCTCCCATACAAAAATTTTTTCTTCTCAAAAATGATTTTCGTTTCACTTTTCATACTCAGGGGAGTCTAAAATTGATGTTTTGAGTCACCGTGAAAAAAAATTTTTTTTTGACTCACCGGGTAAAATGGTCGCACTTGGGAAAAATGTTCTACCAGGGGCCCTCCCATACAAAAAATTTTTATTTCTCAAATCGATCCGTGGTTTCACTTTTCATACTCTAGGGCCCATTTGCTTCAACTTTGGAAAAAAATTTCGATGATGAAAAATTTTCACCTTCGACGTCCATCGACCACTCGACCCGAACTTGGTACTTTTGTATGGAGGTACCCGAGTGGTGACTTTTTTATACAAAAATTTTTATTTCTCAAATCGATCCGTGGTTTCACTTTTCATACTCTAGGGCCCATTTGCTTCAACTTTGGAAAAAATTTTCGATGATGAAAAATTTTCACCTTCGACGTCCATCGACCACTCGACCCGAACTTGGTACTTTTGTATGGAGGTACCCGAGTGGTGACTTTTTCATACAAAAATTTTTATTTCTCAAATCGATCCGTGGTTTCACTTTTCATACTCTAGGGCCCATTTGCTTCAACTTTGGAAAAAATTTTCGATGATGAAAAATTTTCACCTTCGACGTCCATCGACCACTCGACCCGAACTTGGTACTTTTGTATGGAGGTACCCGAGTGGTGACTTTTTCATACAAAAATTTTTATTTCTCAAATCGATCCGTGGTTTCACTTTTCATACTCTAGGGCCCATTTGCTTCAACTTTGGAAAAAATTTTCGATGATGAAAAATTTTCACCTTCGACGTCCATCGACCACTCGACCCGAACTTGGTACTTTTGTATGGAGGTACCCGAGTGGTGACTTTTTCATACAAAAATTTTTATTTCTCAAATCGATCCGTGGTTTCACTTTTCATACTCTAGGGCCCATTTGCTTCAACTTTGGAAAAAAATTTTCGATGATGAAAAATTTTCACCTTCGACGTCCATCGACCACTCGACCCGAACTTGGTACTTTTGTATGGAGGTACCCAAGTGGTGACTTTTTCATACAAAAATTTTTTTGCGAATACGTGTTCGTTCGCGATCATTAAGGCCATGAACAACAAGTCCGCTGCGATAGAAATAGTGCATTGTAGTTACTCGACGAGAAAAAAAAATCGGGACTTAGAAAAATTTTTGAAAGTCAAATCGTATTGACTTCCAACAACACCTGATAATAAACACACATTGCCTGTTGCACCACAGTTCGCATTTGACTTAACAAATCGCCTGTTGGTACGCACATCACCATCGACTTTACCAATCGCGTTTCGCACCGCTAATCCCACTTGGCGTGGAGCCACGCACATAATGTTGCGAGGAGAGTATTAATCGGGACTCAGCGTTTTAAGCTCGCGAACACTCCACTATGGGAGTGCACGCAAGCACCAACTGTACACACACAACACAACAATCACTCTCGCGAACACTCCATTCCCAAAGTGAACGCGAGCACCAGCAAGCATGGGTCGCCTGAGAGGATCGATGCGAACGCATCTCTACAACTCGCAGCTCCCAGCCTGTAGTCCCGTCGTTTGCGGGCGGTCGAAGGTGTCGAAACTAGTTGTATCCACGGTCGACGGAAACACAGCCACCAGGGTTCCCTGTGGTAAGGTACTTCCACGTGCAGCGTGCTCCCGCCCGTTGCGGCTCAGTCTAGTGCTATAGCGGGGATGAGACGTCAGTGTGCGCGGGGCAGCACCGACGGATCTCGGAGGGTTGTTAAGCCCGCTAGCTTCACCTAATGGGTTTGAGAAGCGCTATCAGCTCGGATTGGATACGACCTTAGAGGCGTTCAGGCATAATCCAGCGGACGTAGCGTCATACCAAAGTCCGGTCGAACTAGTATTGAGCCAGTGGTCCGTACCTGTGGTTCCTCTCGTACTGCACAGGAATTCCGTTAAGATAGCGGCAAACAGCACACACCAGTAGGGTAAAACTAACCTGTCTCACGACGGTCTAAACCCAGCTCACGTTCCCTTGAAAGGGTGAACAATCCTACGCTTGGTGAATTTTGCTTCACAATGATAGGAAGAGCCGACATCGAAGGATCAAAAAGCCACGTCGCTATGAACGCTTGGCGGCCACAAGCCAGTTATCCCTGTGTGTGCGTAGCTGTCATTTGCAGTGTTAGGACGTGCTTCTGTGTCGCTCCCTTGAAAAGTGAAAAATTGCATGCAAAAACAGCAGAAAAAGGACGGGAAAGTGTTTATAGTGCCTAATTATTGTGCCCTTTAGTCGCCTATGGCGTTATATCAGTGAAACAGGACGATGCTCGCCTGGAAAGTGCGTTGAAAGTCTCCCCATACATTTTGTATGGGAGCAGTAAAGTGCGGAAATAACGCAGAAAAGGCGAATAAAAACATTAAGTGGCGTTATTAAATCATAGTGTCGGCACCGATAAACGGTTTTATAAACGGTAATAGAAAGGAAATAGCCGAAAAGTGCATAAAATAGTGCGTGCAAAATAGCGGCAGAGCGGCGTCAGGTGTGTCGGCGCGTGTGAATGTGCGGCTTGGAACGCGTTCGCGTCTTGACAGCGACGTCAAGCAAGTTCGCAGTGAACCCCTGACAGCGATCCAGCACGTCCGCGGTGAACTGGAGCAAGTCCGCAGTCTACCACCGGCAGCGAGCTTTAGCGGAGACACCAAACAGCGCCATCTATTGGGAACCGCGGAGCTTTCGCGAGTGGCGTCACCTGGTGGTCCGTACCGGTATTACGGCTAGTGGAGACAACAACCAGCATCGCTTGGGAGATTTCGACGTTGGAGAAGGAGGCGAACCTGGAAATAATTTTTTGAGTCCTTATTGGTTTTATCATATATTGCTGGAATTAATATTTGTTTTTGTTTCAGAAGAAGCAAATATATATCCAGTAATTCCCAACCAAGCAGGCTGGCCTTCTGAAGGCCATGGATAGGACTTTGAGGGGGCGCACTCCCTCGGTGGACGAGTCGAGTGCTGCCAGCAAAGGCAAACCAGGAGCGAGCTCGAGCAAGAGGCTCACTGTCCCGTTGACGCCTGTAATGGAGGGCGTTACTGTGAGCGGAGCCACTAGCTCCAGCAAATACGCGGCCAAGTTGGTGACTGGCTGTGGAGGTTCCCCGTCGAGCGAGGTGCGACGCATGATAAGCGAAGCAAAGCTGGACAACGAGACGCTTCTCACGGTCGTTAAGAAGCTGGAGGAGCAGGTGTCGCTCCTGCGTGTACAGCTTGAAACGGCGGCCGAGCAGGCTCGGCAGGACCTGCGTGAGGCGCGTCTCGAGGCGCGACAACGGGAGGAGCGGCTGATCGCCGATAACCTGCAGCTGCGGGAAGAGCTGCGAAAGGAGCGGGAGCTGCTCACGACGCTGGTGGCGCAGTCCATCGGCCATAACCAGCCTGTTGTGCAGCAACAGCCAGAAAGAGCCACGCAGCAGCGTGGACATCAGCAGGACGCGGTGGTGGCAATGAGCAAGCCACCTCAGACGACGGATGGCGGCTCCTGGGTTGAGGTGGTGCGCCGTAAGCCGCCACGTCAGCAGGCGGCTGATCTACAGCGGCAGCAACAGTGGCCACAGCTCCCGCAACGTCAGCAGCAGCAGCAGCGGCAGCAACCGCAACAACGGCCCCAGCCGCAACGGCCGCAGGCCCAGCTGCAGCAACAGCAAGGTGTGGCCAGTACGTCTGGTGCGCAACGTGGAGGTCAGGCGCAACAGCGTCAACGAAAAATAAAGCTGGATGCTATCGAGGTTGCACCGGCGGAGGGCCAGAGCTGGGACGAGGTGTACCAGCTGGTACGAGCAGCTCCCGAGTTGCAGCGTTTCAACAGCCAGCTGGGGGTCGGACGTCGGACCATGCGTTCGCGGTTAGTAATGGACGTGGAGAAGGGGGCAGATACGGCCGCGATCCTCAAATGCGTGCAGGAGGTGTGCGCTCGGGGAGACCAGCCAGCTGCCGCCAGACTGGTGACACCAACGGTGGAGGTCCGGGTCGACGCTATTGACCCTTTAGCGAAGGAGCAGGACGTGGCGCTGGCTCTAGCCAGCCTTGCACAGTCGCCGGTGGAGGAGTCTGCCGTGCAGCTGCGAAAAGCCTGGAACGGAACGAAGGTGGCGTTCGTTCGCGTTCCGGAGAAGGCGGCGGAGCAGTTGAAGGACCGGCATGTACTGATAAAGTACACCTCGTGCCTTGTGCGGACGGCACAGGCTTCGACGTCGCGAGAGCAACGGTGCTTCAGGTGCCTGGAATTCGGTCACCTTCGGGCCAGCTGCCGGAGCGAGGTGGATCGGACAGCTGCGTGCATCCGCTGCGGCCAACCGGGTCACCTGGCCCGAGCCTGCACAGCGGAGGTGTGCTGTGCGGTCTGCAAGGGCCCTCACCGAGTAGGACACCCGTCCTGCACCCGGAAGGTCTGAAGGTCTTGCAGATCAACCTCGGGCGCAGCCGTGCAGCGCAGGACATCATGCTGCAGACGGCTAGGGAGATCGGAGCGCAGGTGGTGATAGCGTGCGAGCTGTACAAACCACCTAGAGACAGCGTGCGGTGGGCGGTCGACGAGGCTCAGAGCGTAGCAGTAGTGGCGACTGGCGGCTACCCCATCCAACGACTGGGGAGTTCATCGGTGCCTGGGCTGGTAGTTGCCACCATAGCCGGGATAACGTTTGCCAGCTGCTATGTGTCCCCCAACATCGGACAAGCGGAACTCGGCGACTACTTGGAAGCGGTTGAGCTCACGCTCACGGGGCAGGATCCCATGGTTCTGGCTGGGGACTTTAACGCCTGGAACCAGGAGTGGGGCAGTTCAAGAACCACGGCGAAGGGTGAGGACTTGCTGAGTGTTGTTGAGCACCTCGGACTTCGGACGCTCAACCGAGGGAACACACCCACTTTCAAGGGCAACGGTGTTGCACGGGAAAGCGTCATCGATGTGAGCTTCTCGAGTCCCTGCGAAGCGGAGCCAGGCAGTTGGAGTGTGAGCAGTAGGTACTCCGGTAGCGACCACAGCTATGTGCTGTTCAGCGCTAAACTGCCTTCGACCAGCGGCCGACGTGAACACCAGCATCGGCCACACTGCAACGGGCACGGCGGTACAGCAGGCATGACGCGGCACGCGGGAACACGCTACAAAACAAGCCAATTCAATCAGGCTTGTTTTAAGCTGGCGCTTGGGATCGGCCGTTTCGACGATGTAAGCACACCTGAGGGCCTGATCAGGGGGCTCACAGAAGCGTGCGACGCAACGATGGAGAGGATCCACAAGACCAATTTCCGGCAGGCTCCGACGTTATACTGGTGGAACCCGGAAATCGCGAGGGCGCGAGATGCGTGCGAAGCTGCCGAGGCCAGGCTACGCACAGCAACGCAGACCGACGACCGTATCGCCGCTTCAGCCCGCTTGCTGGACGACCGTAGGGCTTTGGAACGGGAGATCCAGCGCAGCAAAGAGCGCTGCATGCAGGAGCTCATCGACGGAGTCGAGGACGATGTGTTTGGGTTGGGGTATCGAGTGGTTATGGCCAAGCTGCGCAGTCGAGCGCCGCCAGAACTGGACCGTTCTGTGCTGGAGCCGATCATCGACGCCCTCTTCCCGGCCCACCCATCGTTCGAGTGGCCGCCGATTGCGACGGAAAGCGACGAGGACGAAGAGCCCATCCGACCAGTCACCCGTGAGGAGATCCTTTGCATCGCTGAGGGGATGGCCACCTCAAAGGCGCCGGGTCTCGATGGAATTCCCAACGCGGCAGTGAAGACCGCGATGAGGGAGCACCCGGAAGCGTTCGTGCGGGCCTACAATGAGGTCCTGCAGAGCGGCGAGATTCCGGCATCGTGGAAAGTGGCACGCCTGGCGCTCATCCCGAAACCAGGCAAGCCACCGGGCGAACCGTCGTCAAGTCGTCCACTGCTGATGCTGGGAGCGGCACCTAAGAGGTTCGAGAGACTGGTTTTGAACCGCCTCAATGAACATCTCGAGGATGAGAGCGCACCTCGCCTATCACAGGACCAATACGGCTTCCGCCGTGGACGCTCTACGGTCCAAGCTATAGAGAGGGTCATCGAGAAGGGACAGTACGCCAGGACGTTCCATCGCACCAACGGCCGGGATCCTCGATGTCTGATGGTGGCAGCGTTAGACGTCAGGAATGCCTTCAACACGGCCAGTTGGAAGGCGATCGCGATGGCCCTCCAAGAGAAGCGCGTCCCAGCAGCGCTCCAGAGAATTTTGCGCAGCTATTTCTCTGAGCGGGAAATGATCTATGAGACGAGCGAGGGGCCAGTGCGACGAAAACTATCGGCGGGTGTTCCACAGGGGTCGATTCTTGGGCCGACCCTCTGGAATACAATGTATGACGGCGTTCTGCGGCTGACACTGCCGGACGGTGTGGAAACGGTCGGGTTTGCGGATGACCTGGTGGTTCTAGCTGCTGGGACAACACCACAGGAGGCAGCTACCTTGGCGGAAGAGGCCATTTCTTTGATCAGCTCGTGGATGGAGGCTCATCACCTTGAGCTTGCGCCGGCCAAGACCGAGCTGGTCATGATCTCCACGATGCGAAGGGCAAACTCCCGTCACCCGGTCAATATCAACGGAGTGGAGCGAATGCCGAAAGAGACCATTAAATACCTGGGGGTCATCCTACAGGACCACATGTCGTGGGGGCCGCATGTGGATTACGCCACGGCAAAGGCGAAACGTGTGGCACAGGCGGTCACACGGCTAATGGCGAACCACAGCGGGCCTAAGTGCGGAAAGCGACGGCTCCTCTCGGCTGTGGTGGATGCGACGCTCCGGTATGCTGCACCGATTTGGCACGAGGCGCTAGACGTGCGAGGAAATCGTCGCAAGCTCATCAGGGTGCAGAATTTGTACGCGAGACCCGTTGCCCGCAC
>NW_026453515.1:175000-182500 GCF_943734755.1 Anopheles moucheti
GTCCCCCGCGGAAGGGGTCCGAGCACGCCATGATGCACAGTGCGCCAAACGCGTGTGTTCAAGCCTGCGACACACTCCCGGGCGTGCTGCTCGCCCAGGCGTGCCGCTGGTACGCGGGCGTCCTGTAGTTATGGAATAGTGTGTAACAAGAATTGGTAGGCACTCAAAAATGTGTGCATCGGTCGGGTTTAAACGTCCGATGCGCCATATGCGTTCAACGTGTCGGTGTTCATGTGTCCTGCAGTTCACATTCTGACGCGCATTTAGCTGCGGTCTTCATCGATCCATGAGCCGAGTGATCCCCTGCCTAGGGTTTTGGTATGTTCAACTGTCTCCTATGTTTTCGTTATGCGCTAGGTGCATCTCTCACAACTTAAGTTCCCCGGACAGCGTAACCGTGCACCTCTCGGTTCCTTCGAAGCCGTCCAGGGTGGACAAGGATGACCATTGGTCTTCCTTCCCATTGATCGACGCGCGATGTGGGCGGCATCGGCGCGATCTTGCACAACTTTCGTTCTCTTGATTAGGTTCTCTCTCGCTCGAGGCCAGTGTTTAAATATGTTCTAGTGGGTCTTTACCTTCGCCCATGTGTCACACACTTTACGCGTTCGATGGCTGCCATTGGGAGTGTGCGCACAGGTACGAAGGCCACTGGCCTACGGTCGCGCACGCTCAATATCGTAGTATAGACACACCTCTCTCGCGGGTCTAATTGGCGTGCGCGGCCCCCAAAAGGTAACATAGCAGTTTGTTCTGCTGATACCGTGTTTCTCTATCTCTCTAACCAACTCACAACAACATATATTTATTGATCGGTAATGATCCTTCCGCAGGTTCACCTACGGAAACCTTGTTACGACTTTTACTTCCTCTAAATCATCAAGTTCGGTCAACTTCGGCCATGCCAGCTGCAGCTCACGAAGGAACCGCGGAAGGTGTGCCTCCAGAGACCTCACTAAATAATCCATCGGTAGTAGCGACGGGCGGTGTGTACAAAGGGCAGGGACGTAATCAGCGCTAGCTAATGACTAGCACTTACTAGAAATTCCAGGTTCATGGGGACCGTTGCAGTCCCCAATCCCAACTAAATGAGCATTTGGGTGATTTCCCGTTCCTCTCGGAATGGGGGCGCCAATTGGCGAGAACACGCTGCTGCTCACATTGTAGCACGCGTGCAGCCCAGAACATCTAAGGGCATCACGGACCTGTTATCGCTCATTCTCACCTTGCTAAACACAAGTTGTCCCGCTAAGCAGGGCAAACGTGGCCGACGACCGCCCGTGAAGGGGCCGCCGGCCTTGACGTCAGGTGCGCCCGGAGGTGCACTGCTGACAGCGTTCTAGTTAGCTTGTTTGAGTCGCGTTCGTTATCGGAATTAACCAGACAAATCATTCCACGAACTAAGAACGGCCATGCACCACTACCCTTAAATTTGAGAAAGAGCTCTCAATCTGTCTTACCTCGATAAGTTCGGACCTGGTAAATTTTCCCGTGTTGAGTCAAATTAAGCCGCAAGCTCCACTTCGTTTTTTTTTTGTTAACACTCAGGGATTTATTTGTACAAAGCTTAAAATAAACTTATATCTATCCCTTTTCTCCCCCTCCTGGACCCGTTCCCTAGCGGGGCTTGGGACCAGGAGTATTAAGCGCAAGTGGCATCGCCTTTATTAATTCAATTAATCGTATGGGTCTCCCATCGCATTCGATAATGCCGTTCCTCTATTTACTTTCCACCCCCGAAATTCCCCTCGCTTATCGGCCGGAAGTAGTAGATCCCGTGATAGATGCCAGGGAATCTGCAGATAGCACCTCACGCACCCCCTGGTTGGACGGCTCCCTTCGTGATGTTCGGCGTAGCCGCTCCATCTCTCGTCTTCTCACACGCCGCCGGATGATGTCCGCCTCCGAAGGGGCTGTCCGACTCCGCCGGCTTCTACCTCGTGGGACTGGTGGTAGAGTCCCTTCCCTCGCTCGTTGACGATAGACCCGCTGTAGGTAGAGTCTTCGCTCGTGTCGCGCTCTCAAGGTACTCGGAGAAGGAGGCAGTCCGCGTCCTCGTGTGGGGATGGGTGGTGGCGCTTCTCCTGCTTCCTCCGCCTGCACCGCCGCCATCAGAATGATCCTCTCACGATCACGTTCAGCTGCTGCCAGTGCGGATGCAAGGCGCACTTCCGCCCGTTCTTCAGCCCTTCGACGACCTCTTCTGTTTCGGCTGGCTCGACCTCGGTTGACTCGGAAGAGGTCCGCCACCCCGTCGACAGACACCTGCTCGCCATCCTGTGCACCAGCGTCGTCTGCTGATGTTATCGCCGGTTGCGATTCGAGATGTGCACGAAGGTTGAGCTGCAGCTCATCCTCGCGCCAGAGCTGCTGTAACACCTTCGTGATTCTGCGAGCAGCTTCCTTGATGTTGTTCCACCGCTCGGGGCTCTCCAGCAACTTCATGCCCATGTTGTCCTCGTTGACTGGGTCGCTGGTGCCGTACCCCAGCAGCTCCACTCGGATGTCCTGGAACACCTCGCACCGGAACAGCACGTGGGCCACCGACTCGACAGACCCCGGGCACCGTGGGCACTCCGCCGATGGGGAAAAACCGCAGACATGGAGGTATTCCCGGAAGAAACCGTGCCCGGTTAACACCTGCGAGAGGTGGAAATCCACCTCTCCATGCCGCCTTCCCATCCACTGGTGCAGGTCCGGGATCACTCGGTGGGCCCAAACCACGTACCGACTGGCCGTTGATGCTGCGGCCGCCTCGTCCCATGCTCTCTGCCACTCCTGCAGAGTCCTCTGCCGCTCCTCCAGCCGGATGTCCTTGCGGCTGGCACCCGGAGCAGCTAGGAGCCTCCGATGGCACCTTGCGTCCTCTCGCACCAGCAGCCTGAACGGCACAAGGCCTGCTAGCACGACTCCGGTCTCGTATGCCACCGACACGAACGAGCTGGTGACGCCACGTGCCAGGGGCTTCTGCACCTGGGCCAGCTTCCGTCGGCACCACTGCAGATCCGTCGCCTCAGACCACACGGGGGCAGCATACCGGACGATCGACTCCGCCACCGCCGCCAACAACCGACGCTTGGCCACCTGGGGTCCACTGTGGTTTCTCATGACTGAGGTGACCACGCCTACCACGCGGAGGGCTTTGGCCGTCGACAGCTCCACGTGTGGCTTCCACGAAAGGTGGTCGTGGATCTGGACCCCCAGGTACCGGATCGACTGCTTACTGTGGATGATGGTGTCTCCGACGCGGAACGGCACCCTCAGTTCACCTCTCCGCAGGCTGGAGATCATCACGCCCTCGGTCTTCTCCGGAGCGAGCTGCAGGTGATGGTCCTCCATCCAGGCCGCGATCGCGTCCACCGCCTGTTCAGCTACAGATGCCGCCTCCTCTGGTGTGCACCCCTGTGCCAGAACCGCAATATCGTCCGCAAAGCCGATGACGCTGGCCCCTTCGGGGAGCTCGACCCGTAACACGCCGTCATACATAATGTTCCACAGTGTCGGGCCCAGGATGGACCCCTGTGGAACACCTGCAGTCACTCGACGTGTAACGGGCCCGTCTGCGGTGTCATAGACGAGCTCCCTGTCGGTGAAATAGTCCTTCAGGATGTTGCGTATCTGCCTCGGCACGCCCTTGTCCTCGAGCGCAGCAGCGATGCACTGCCAGCTGGCAGTGTTAAATGCGTTGCGCACGTCCAGCGCAACAACCAGGAGGCAGCGCTTGTCCCGGTTGTTAGTCCGTCCGAATGACATCGCGCGACGGCCCGCATTTACCACCAGTTGGATCGCCTGTACAGTCGAACGGTCCTTCCGGAACCCGAACTGGTTTTCCGCCAACCTTGGCGAATCCAAGTCCTCCACGACGTCGTTGATCCGCGTCAGCAGCATCCGCTCATATACCTTTCCCGGGTTGTTCAGCAGCAGGATCGGGCGCGCAGACGAAGCGAGTCCCGGTGGCTTGCCCGGCTTGGGGACAAGGGCCAGCTTCTGTCTCTTCCATTCATCCGGGAACCGCTCGCTGTCCAAGCATTCCTGGAACATGTCACGAAAGACCTCCAGATGCTTCCGAATGGCGGCAGTCAGAGCGGCATTCGGCACACCGTCCAGACCTGGGGCCTTCCGCGGGTTCAGTGAGCTCGCGATGTCCAGCAGCTCCTGCGTTGAGACGGCCCGAACTGGTTCCTCTTCCCCTCTCTCCAGGACTTGGCTTGACGACGAAGGCCAGTCAACTGGAGGATGCTGGGGGAACAGAGTGGAGACGACACCCTCCAGAACCGATGGGTCGCGCTCCCTCGCTGTCCAGCTTCCACGGAGGCGGCTTAGCACGTTACGGAACCACTGTCCCGTCTCGTCGTCCGCGAGCCCCTGTAGCATCTCGTCGAAGTGCGTTCTCTTGCTGGTGGTGATAGCTGTCTTCAGGGCGGTCCGCACCTGAAGGAGATCGCTGGCTGCGGCGAGCTGCTCTGCCTCGTTGGTTGCGACATCGAAGCGATCCTTAGCGAGGCGGCAGTCCTCACACAAGGCCTCGATCGCTGGCGTCCACCAATAAGCAGGTCGTCCCGAATGGCCTTGCGAAGGGAACACTCGCGCCATGGTTCCGTCGCAAGCTTCCGTCAGGAACCTCTCCAAGCTTCCCGCACTTGTAACCCGCTCTGCGAACGATGCTACGTCGAGCGCCACGTCGAAAAGCCGGGCGTCAAACTGACGGGTACGCCATCTCGTGCCGCTTTCTCGCGTAGAAGGACTCTCCTGTCGACGACGATCTGCCGCTGGCCGCTGAAGAAACTCCCCCACAGCAAACCGAATGTACACGTGGTCACTGTACGAGTACCGGCTCATTATTCTCCATCGATGCTCCGGAAAGGTGTTAGCTCCGGCGATGCTGCGACTGGCGAAGGCAACATCCACCACGCTCGGACGAGCCACTCCGTTGCCCAGGAAGGTTGGGGCGGTGCCGGTGTTTAACACCTCCAGCCCCAAGCTGTCGACGAGCTGGACCACAATCTCGCCCTTTGCGTTGGTGCGGCCACTACCCCAAGCGCTATGCCACGCGTTAAGGTCCCCTGCCATGACGACGTGCGAGTGGCCTCTCGCTACCACTTCGATGCGCTGCATGATCTCCTCAAACTCAGGAACACCCGCTGAAGGCGACACATAACAGCAGATGAACAGGACGCCGTTGATCCGGGCAGCCGCGATCCCAGACTGCGTCACGGAGACCACTTGCTGGACCGGATAAGCCTCGCTGCTGGCTATGATGGCCACCTTCCCGTCCCTGTCCGCCACCCAGTTCCCGTTGTTCCTGGGGACACTGTGCAGCTCCACCATCAAGCAGACGTCCACCCGCTCCATCCTCATCGTGTTGAGCGCCAGATCTTGTGCGCTCCTGCTGCGGTTAACGTTGATCTGGAGCACATCCATCTAGTTTAAGGGCTGTGCACCACAGGCTGCAGCACCGATGCGATGGGCACCGCCGCACAGCATACACTTGATGTCATTGGTGCAACCCGACGCCTTGTGGTTGTGGTCGCCGCATCGTATACAACACTTAGACCGGTCGTCCCCAGTACATCTTGCGGCGATGTGCCCCCGCTCCAAACACCGGAAGCACCGAGCCAGCTGACCCGACACTTTTGGGGCTTCGTGCACCGCACAATACGTGTAGCCCAGCTCCAGCCGTCGGTCCTTGACGAGATCGGCTTCTGCTCGTGGGAGGCGCACGCGGGCCCGCTTCGTCATATCACGACGCTCCCAAAGGTTCACGGTAGCTACCGACGACTGCTTGCCCAGAGAGGTCATGATCGCCTTTTTGATAGCTTCTTCGTCGACCATGTTATCAATCCCGGTCAGGACGACCTCAGCCATCTCGGTCCTGACGGATGCAGATCCACTCTCCCCGATGACTTCCTGAATGATGTCCTTCAGCGCGGCACTATCAACGTCGCGGCTCAACGGCAGCAGAAGGTGGTCTTTTGGCGTTCTTCTGCCAACACCAATTTGCCGCTGGAAATCAGCTATCCGCGGACTGGTCCGGAGCTTCACGTACATATCCTTGTAGGACACTCCTGGGGCAGGCACAACGACGATTTCATCTGGACGTTTCCGTCTCGGGCGCCGCTTCTCCTGCTGTTGTTGCATGTTCGTCCACTGCTGCTGCTGGTATGCTGGCTGCTGCTTACTCTGCTTCCGCAGCAACTGGCCCTGCAAATGCCACTGTTGTTGCTGGGGCTGCCCAGCCGAACGCTGTCCGCTCTGATGTTGCTGCGGACGTTGCTGCTGTTGCCGCTGCGGCTGCTGCCGTTGCGAAAGCTGCGGCCACTGCTGCTGATGCTGCTGAGCCGGCTGCTGGCGTGCCGGCTTACGGCGCACCACCTCGGCCCAGGAGCCGCCTTCCTGGTCCGGAGACGGCACCACCGTAGCCGTCACCGCACCAACTGCCTGCTGCTGCTGCTGCTGCTGCTGCTGCTGCTGTTGCTGTGATTGCGCAGCAACCAGTTGCGTAAGGAGCCCGGAGACCATCTCCCGCTCCTTACGGTTCTCCTCGCGCAAGTGGATCACCTCCTGACGATGGCACTCCTGCATCGCCGCGAGGTCTTTCCGATATTGATCAGCTTGCTCCGTCAGCTGAACGCGCAGGAGGGATAGCTCGTCCTCCAGACGCTCGATGAGCCTCTCCATAGTGGCTCCTTTAACAGCCGTGGCCGTGCCAACGCCACTCGTGCGAGAAACACCGCTCGTGGCTGTTGACTGCCCTTCCGGAACTCGGCTGAGTACGACCACCGGTTTCGAGCCCACCGGTGCTCGGCTATCGGTCGATCCCGACCGTGATCGTAGGTTCCTACTGGTGGACATCATCGCCAGAAGGAAGGAAGATTCCGCGCTTTAAGCTGGTTTTACTCCCCCTCAAGGAGGGACGCCAGCAGCGGACTGCCACGAGGATCGACGGAGAGGTTTTTCCGCCCGGGCGAGGTGGGGGAAGATGGTAGAAGAACGGGGGGGTGCGCGATGGACTCGTCCCGCCGAGCCGCTTCTTCTGATACCCCACTTGCCGGGGTGGCGATGAAGTTTTCCTCGGAAAAATCGCGAAAAACCGCTTCCTGGGTGGTTTTTCCGCTCTAGGGGGGTGGGGGTGGGTGGTATGGTGGTGGGGTGGGGTTTTCCCGACTCCCCTCTTCAAAACTCGTCGTTTGATACCTCGCACGACGGTATCAGGGCGAAAATTTTCCTCTTCGGAAAAACGCTTTTCCGCCCGTATCTCCCTGGATGTTGCGAAAATCACTTTTCCGGCGACGGTTTTGGAAGTGATAATTCACCCCGCAACTTTCTTCCAAACACCCGGGAGCTCTACCTCCGCTCCTTGGCCGGGAAAATCGCGGAAAACCACTTTTCGCGGGGGTTTTCCGGGGCTGGGTGGCGGGTGGGTGGTGCTAGGGGGAGGAAACCGCGTTTCCCCCACTCCTCTTTCCGAGACGCGTCGTTAGACACCCCACACGATGGTAT
>NW_026453515.1:185000-195000 GCF_943734755.1 Anopheles moucheti
CGAGAGGTTTGGTCCGTGTTTCAGTACTCTTGTCCATGATTTTCGTTGCTTCGAGTCGTTCAGTCCATTACTCTTGTCTATGGTTTTCGTTTGCTTCGAGTCGTTCAGTCCAATATTTACCCTTGTCTATGATTTTCGCTCTAGCCCCCAGTCGCCCTGCGCTGTGGAAATCACATTCCAACTCTATCCCCGGATATTGCTCACACTTTGGAAACCACATTTCACCCGGGGAGGACCAGCTTAGGGTGGATTTGGAGCTTTTTGGGAATGCGAAACCATCATTTAACACTCTAAACTTAATTTCCGCAATCCCAGACGCACTTTCCATATGGTCTCCAAAAATGCGTGTGAGCTGACCTGGTCCCTTATAATAGGCAATGAACACGATTTTGGCAAAATATTTTTTTCAAAATTTTTTGACTCACCGGGTAAAATCGAATTTACTTGGGAAAAATGTTCTAGCAGGGGCCCTCCCATACAAATTTTTTTCTTCTCAAAAATGATTTTCGTTTCACTTTTCATACTCAGGGGAGTCTAAAATTGATGTTTTGAGTCACCATGAAAAAAAAATTTTTTTTGACCCGAGCTTGTGTCGCGACCCAAAAATCGACTCACTTGGGAAAAATGTTCTAGCAGGGGCCCTCCCATACAAAAATTTTTTCTTCTCAAAAATGATTTTCGTTTCACTTTTCATACTCAGGGGAGTCTAAAATTGATGTTTTGAGTCACCGTGAAAAAAAAATTTTTTTGACCCGAGCTTGTGTCGGCGACCCAAAATCGACGCACTTGGGAAAAATGTTCTAGCAGGGGCCCTCCCATACAAAAATTTTTTCTTCTCAAAAATGATTTTCGTTTCACTTTTCATACTCAGGGGAGTCTAAAATTGATGTTTTGAGTCACCGTGAAAAAAAAATTTTTTTGACCCGAGCTTGTGTCGGCGACCCAAAATCGACGCACTTGGGAAATATGTTCTAGCAGGGGCCCTCCCATACAAAAATTTTTTCTTCTCAAAAATGATTTTCGTTTCACTTTTCATACTCAGGGGAGTCTAAAATTGATGTTTTGAGTCACCATGAAAAAAAAATTTTTTTTGACCCGAGCTTGTGTCGCGACCCAAAAATCGACTCACTTGGGAAAAATGTTCTAGCAGGGGCCCTCCCATACAAAAATTTTTTCTTCTCAAAAATGATTTTCGTTTCACTTTTCATACTCAGGGGAGTCTAAAATTGATGTTTTGAGTCACCGTGAAAAAAAAATTTTTTTGACCCGAGCTTGTGTCGGCGACCCAAAATCGACGCACTTGGGAAAAATGTTCTAGCAGGGGCCCTCCCATACAAAAATTTTTTCTTCTCAAAAATGATTTTCGTTTCACTTTTCATACTCAGGGGAGTCTAAAATTGATGTTTTGAGTCACCGTGAAAAAAAAATTTTTTTGACCCGAGCTTGTGTCGGCGACCCAAAATCGACGCACTTGGGAAAAATGTTCTAGCAGGGGCCCTCCCATACAAAAATTTTTTCTTCTCAAAAATGATTTTCGTTTCACTTTTCATACTCAGGGGAGTCTAAAATTGATGTTTTGAGTCACCGTGAAAAAAAAAATTTTTTGACCCGAGCTTGTGTCGGCGACCCAAAATCGACGCACTTGGGAAAAATGTTCTAGCAGGGGCCCTCCCATACAAAAATTTTTTCTTCTCAAAAATGATTTTCGTTTCACTTTTCATACTCAGGGGAGTCTAAAATTGATGTTTTGAGTCACCGAGAAAAAAAATTTTTTTTGACCCGAGCTTGTGTCGGCGACCCAAAAATCGACGCACTTGGGAAAAATGTTCTAGCAGGGGCCCTCCCATACAAAAATTTTTTCTTCTCAAAAATGATTTTCGTTTCACTTTTCATACTCAGGGGAGTCTAAAATTGATGTTTTGAGTCACCGTGAAAAAAAAATTTTTTTGACCCGAGCTTGTGTCGGCGACCCAAAATCGACGCACTTGGGAAAAATGTTCTAGCAGGGGCCCTCCCATACAAAAATTTTTTCTTCTCAAAAATGATTTTCGTTTCACTTTTCATACTCAGGGGAGTCTAAAATTGATGTTTTGAGTCACCGTGAAAAAAAAAATTTTTTTGACCCGAGCTTGTGTCGGCGACCCAAAAATCGACGCACTTGGGAAAAATGTTCTAGCAGGGGCCCTCCCATACAAAAATTTTTTCTTCTCAAAAATGATTTTCGTATCACTTTTCATACTCAGGGGAGTCTTAAATTGATGTTTTGAGTCACCGTGAAAAAAAAAATTTTTGACCCGAGCTTGTGTCGGTGACCCAAAAATCGATGCACTTGGGAAAAATGTTCTAGCAGGGGCCCTCCCATACAAAAATTTTTTCTTCTCAAAAATGATTTTCGTTTCACTTCTCATACTCAGGGGAGTCTAAAATTGATGTTTTGAGTCACCGTGAAAAAAAAAATTTTTTTGACCCGAGCTTGTGTCGGCGACCCAAAAATCGATGCACTTGGGAAAAATGTTCTAGCAGGGGCCCTCCCATACAAAAATTTTTTCTTCTCAAAAATGATTTTCGTTTCACTTTTCATACTCAGGGGAGTCTAAAATTGATGTTTTGAGTCACCGTGAAAAAAAAAATTTTTGACCCGAGCTTGTGTCGGTGACCCAAAAATCGATGCACTTGGGAAAAATGTTCTAGCAGGGGCCCTCCCATACAAAAATTTTTTCTTCTCAAAAATGATTTTCGTTTCACTTTTCATACTCAGGGGAGTCTAAAATTTATGTTTTGAGTCACCGTGAAAAAAAATTTTTTGTTGACTCACTGGGTAAAATGGTCGCACTTGGGAAAAATGTTCTAGCAGGGGCCCTCCCATACAAATTTTTTTTATTTCTCAAATCGATCCGTGGTTTCACTTTTCATACTCTGCTTCAACTTTGGAAAAAATTTTCGATGATGAAAAATTTTCACCTTCGACGTCCATCGACCACTCGACCCGAACTTGGTACTTTTGTATGGAGGTACCCGAGTGGTGACTTTTTCATACAAAATTTTTTTTGCGAATACGTGTTCGTTCGCGATCATTTAGGCCATGAACAACAAGTCCGCTGCGATAGAAATAGTCCATTGTAGTTACTCGACGAGAAAAAAAATCGAGACTTAGAAAAATTTTTGAAAGTCAAATCGTATTGACTTCCAACAGCACCAGATAATAAACACACATCGCCTGTTGCACCACAGATCGCATTTGACTTAACAAATCGCCTGTTGGTACGCACATCACCATCGACTTTACCAATCGCGTTTCGCACCGCTAATCCCACTTGGCGTGGAGCCACGCACATAATGTTGCGAGGAGAATATTAATCGGGACTTAGCGTTTTAAGCTCGCGAACACTCCACTATGGGAGTGCACGCAAGCACCAACTGTACACACACACACACAACAATCACTCTCGCGAACACTCCATTCCCAAAGTGAACGCGAGCACCAGCAAGCATGGGTCGCCTGAGAGGATCGATGCGAACGCATCTCTACAACTCGCAGCTCCCAGCCTGTAGTCCCGTCGTTTGCGGGCGGTCGAAGGTGTCGAAACTAGTTGTATCCACGGTCGACGGCAACACAGCCACCAGGGTTCCCTGTGGTAAGGTACTTCCACGTGCAGCGTGCTCCCGCCCGTTGCGGCTCAGTCTAGTGCTATAGCGGGGATGAGACGTCAGTGTGCGCGGGGCAGCACCGACGGATCTCGGAGGGTTGTTAAGCCCGCTAGCTTCCGATCACCTAATGGGTTTGAGAAGCGCTATCAGCTCGGATTGGATACGACCTTAGAGGCGTTCAGGCATAATCCAGCGGACGTAGCGTCATACCAAAGTCCGGTCGAACTAGTATTGAGCCAGTGGTCCGTACCTGTGGTTCCTCTCGTACTGCACAGGAATTCCGTTAAGATAGCGGCAAACAGCACACACCAGTAGGGTAAAACTAACCTGTCTCACGACGGTCTAAACCCAGCTCACGTTCCCTTGAAAGGGTGAACAATCCTACGCTTGGTGAATTTTGCTTCACAATGATAGGAAGAGCCGACATCGAAGGATCAAAAAGCCACGTCGCTATGAACGCTTGGCGGCCACAAGCCAGTTATCCCTGTATTCACAGTGTTAGGACGTGCCTCTGTGTCGCTCGTGTAAAATTACGAAAATCAGGGTGTAAAATTGCGCAAAAAGGGCTAAAAAGTGTTACAAACATTGAGTTCTAGTGCCTTTTACCTTTTAATGGTGGAAAACTAACAAAACAGGACGATGCTCGCCTGATAAAAGCGATACAAATCTCTCCCATACACTTTGTATGGGAACAAACAAGTGCAATTATTTCGCAAAAAGGACGACAAAAACATCAAGTGGCACGTTCATTTCGTAGTGGCGACGCTGAAGAACAATTTTCCGGACGGTGGCAGTGTGGAAAACGCCAATAAACTCCGGAAAAAGTGCGTGAAAAACAGCGGCAGAGCGGCGTCAGGTGGATCGTCGCGTGTGTACGTGTTGACGTGTTGACGTTTGTGCTGACGTCATCGGCGTCAGTGGCAAAGCTTTCGGCTCCGAGCTTTCGCCTTAGCCGAGACACAGGGCAGCGCCATCTATCGGAACTAACGGGAGACTTCATCAGTGGCGTCACCTGGTGGACGATAGCGGATTCAGCGGTAGCGGCGACAACAACCCGTGCGCTTGGGAGATTTCAACGTCGGTACCAGCGGGCAACCCGGGTCGGTGTATGCGGGTTGCATACCGACAGGCGGTGATTTCAACGCTGGATAAGGAGGCGAACCTGGGCAAAATATTTATTGGTTTTAAATATTTGTTTACCGAAATTAATATTTATTTTTGGTTTTAGAGCAAATATAAATAAAACAATTACAATAAATAAAAACCTTGATAGGCTGGCCTTCACAGGGCCATGGACAGGGGCTTAAGGGCGCGAACACTCTCGGTGGACGAACCGAGCGCAACCACCACCAGGAGCAGATCGGCCATGAGCGCGGGCAAGAGGCTCACTGTCCCGCTAACGCCGGTGATGGAGGGTGTGGCTGTTAGTGGAGCCACGAGCTCCAGCAAGTATGCGGCCAGGTTGGTGACTGGCACCGGAGGTTCTCCGTCGAGCGAGATGCGACGCATCATTAGCGAGGCGAAACTCGACAGCGAGACGTTGCTTGCGGTCGTTAAAAAGCTGGAGGAGCAGGTAACGCTCCTGCGAGTTCAGATGGAGGCGGCAGCTGAGCAGGCTCGGCAAGACCTTCGCGAGGCGCGTCTGGAGGCTCGACAGCGGGAGGAGCGGCTGGTTGCTGATAATCAGCAGCTGCGTGAGGAGCTCCGGAAGGAGCGGGAGCTGTTGACGGCGCTGGTGGCGCAGACCGTCGGGCAGAACCAGCAGCCAACTACTGTGCAGCAGCAGCTGGAGCGGGCTACGCAGCAGAGCACGCAGCAGCGTGGACATCAGCAGGACGCGGTGGCGGCAACGAGCAAGCCACCTCAGACGACGGATGGCGGCTCCTGGGTCGAGGTGGTGCGCCGTAAGCCGCCACGTCAGCAGGCGGCTGATCAACAGCGGCAGCAACAGTGGCCACAGCTCCCGCAACGTCAGCAGCAGCAGCAGCGGCAGCAACCGCAACAACGGCCCCAGCCGCAACGGCCGCAGGCTCAGCTGCAGCAACAGCAAGGTGTGGCCAGTACATCTGGCGCACAACGCGGAGGCCAGGCGCAACAGCGTCAACGAAAAACAAAGCTGGACGCTATCGAGGTTGCACCGGCGGAGGGCCAGAGCTGGGACGAGGTGTACCAGCTGGTACGAGCAGCTCCAGAGTTGCAGCGATTCAACAGCCAGCTGGGGGTCGGACGTCGGACCATGCGTTCGCGGCTAGTAATGGACGTGGAGAAGGGGGCAGATACGGCCGCGATCCTCAAATGCGTGCAGGAGGTGTGCGCTCGGGGAGACCAGCAAGCTGCCGCCAGACTGGTGACGCCAATGGTGGAGGTCCGGGTCGACGCTATCGACCCTTTAGCGAAGGAGCAGGACGTGGCGCTGGCTCTAGCCAGCCTTGCACAGTCGCCGGTGGAGGAGTCTGCCGTGCAGCTGCGGAAGGCTTGGAACGGAACGAAGGTGGCGTTCGTTCGCGTTCCGGAGAAGGCGGCGGAGCAGTTGAAGGACCGGCATGTACTCATCAAGTACACCTCGTGCCTGGTGCGGACGGCACAGGCTCTGACGGCGCGAGAACAGCGGTGCTTCAGGTGTCTGGAACTCGGCCATCTTCGAGCCAGCTGCCGGAGCGAGGTCGATCGGTCAGCGTCATGCATTCGCTGCGGCCAACCGGGCCACCTGGCCCGAGCTTGCACTGCGGAGGTGTGCTGCGCTGTGTGCAAGGGCCCTCACCGGGTGGGACATCCGTCCTGCACCAGGGGGTAAAGGTCCTGCAGATCAACCTCGGGCGCAGCCGGGTTGCACAGGACCTGATGCTGCAACGGGCAAGGGAGGCTGGGATACAGGTCGTGTTAGCGTCCGAACTGTATAGGGTGCCGCGGAGCAATCCGAACTGGGCGGTCGATGACGATCACTGCGTAGCGGTTATCGCGACCGGAGATTATCCGATCCAGAGGCTGTGGGGGAGTATTGTGCCGGGTTTGGTAGTGGCTACCATAGCTGGAGTAGCTTTTGCTAGCTGCTACGCCTCCCCGAGCATAGGTCTCTCGGACTTCACCGAGTACATCGGAGCGGTGAAGATGGCTGCGGCGGGACACGCGACGGCGGTTGTGGCTGGCGACTTCAACGCGTGGAGTCAGGAGTGGGGCTGTGCTCGGACCTCAAGAAGAGGGGAGATTCTCCAGGGAGCGATGGATCAGCTGGGTCTCGCAACGCTCAACCGCGGCACCGAACCCACCTTCCGCGGGAACGGAGTGGCTCGCGAGAGCATTGTAGACGTTTCCTTTGCGAGTTCTTCCCTCGCACGCCCTAACTCCTGGCGGGTCTGCAACGAGTACTCGGGAAGCGACCACCGGTACGTGGAGTTTGTTCTGCAGCAGGGTGGCTAGCATCAACATCATCAGCGGCCTTCCTGCAACGTCCCTGTGAGCAGTGGAGCGGTCTTGTGTGCTGGTACCAGATACAAGACTGGTCAATTCAATCCGACCAGCTTCAAACTGGCGTTTTCCGCCAATGGTTTTCCGGAGGCAGACTCCCCTCAGCTGTTGATGAACAGCTTGTCGGCCGCCTGCAGCGAAACAATGGAGACAGTCCGCAAGGCAACACACAGTCGGTCGCCTAGGCTGTACTGGTGGAGCCAGGAAATCCATTGTATTCGCGAGCAGTGCGAGGGGATGGAAAGGCGCCTGAGTGCCGCAGTCGACGCAGCAGAACGGGATGCGAGCCGGGCCCAGCTTGCTGATCTCCGTAGGACGCTCCAGCGCGAGATACAGGACAGTAAGGAGCGGTGCATGCAGGAGCTGATCGACAGCGTTGACAACGACGTCTACGGGCTGGCGTATAAAGTAGTGCTGGGCAAGCTGCGAGGCCGCACTCCTCCCGAGACGGATCGTTCGGTCCTTGAACCGATTGTCGACGCCCTGTTCCCGAGCCACCCTCCTTTCGAGTGGCCTGCGCTGATGGTCATCGAGGAGGAGGACGCGGTGCGCCCAATAACGCGCGAGGACGTGCTCGCAGTTGCTGAAAGGATGCCCCTATCCAAGGCTCCGGGTTTGGATGGCATCCCGAATGCGGCCGCGAAAACCGCGATGCGTGAGCACCCGGAGGTGTTTGCCCGGGTGTATAACGACCTCCTACAGCGGGGCGAATTTCCCAAGGCGTGGAAGGAGGCTAGGCTGGTCCTGATCGCGAAACCGGGCAAGCAACCAGGAGAACCTTCGTCGAAACGGCCGTTGTTGGTGATGGGGGTCGTCCCGAAGGGATTCGAGCGTCTGGTGCTCGATCGCCTCAACGACCACCTGGAGGATGAAAGTGCTCCCCGCCTGTCACCGAACCAGTATGGCTTCCGGAGAGGTCGGTCTACCGTCGAGGCTATACAGCGGGTTGTAGCAAAGGGCGAGTTCGCGAGAACCTTTCATCGTACCAACGGGCGTGATCCCCGGTGTTTGATGGTGGCGGCGCTGGACGTAGCCAACGCTTTCAACACGGCCAGCTGGGAGGCGATCGCCCTGGCCCTCCAGGAGAAGCGGGTTCCGGCTCAGCTCCAAAGGCTCCTGAGGAGCTATTTCTCAGAGCGGGAGTTGGTGTATGAGACCAGCGAAGGCCCGGTCCGGCGCGAAGTGACAGCTGGCGTTCCACAGGGGTCAATCCTTGGCCCGACCCTGTGGAACGTCATGTATGACGGAGTCCTTCGGCTGGAGCTTCCCGACGGCGTGGAGACCATAGGGTTCGCCGACGACCTGGTGGTGCTGGCCAGTGGTACCACACCGCAAGAGGCTGCTCAGTTGGCGCAGAGCGCGATAGCCGTCATCAGCGAGTGGATGACATCTCACCGTCTGAAACTCGTCCCGGACAAGACGGAACTGGTGATGGTGTCCACCATGAGGGCGGGCAACACGCTGTACCCTGTTTCCATCGAGGGGGTGGAGCGGATGCCAACTCGCAGCGTTAAGTACCTTGGAGTGGTGCTGCAAGACCACCTGTCGTGGCGGCCACACGTTGATTACGCCACGGACAAGGCGGTCCGTGTGGCTCAGGGGGTCTCGCGATTATTGCAGAACCACGGCGGTCCCAAGAGTGCTAAACGGCGTCTTCTCGCGTCGGTGGTGGACTCCACTCTCAGGTACGCGGCGCCGATCTGGAGCGGAGGACTGAGCAACCGGGAGTGCTGCAGGAAGCTGCAACGCGTACAAAACATCTACGCTAAACCGGTTGCCCGCACCTTCGTCACGGTGCGGTACGAGGTGGCGACGGTCCTCGCTGGCGTTATACCAATCCGGTTGCTGGTCCAGGAGGATGCCAGGTGTCACCAGCGGAGGCAGAGCGGTATACCCATCGGCGAGCTGCGAGCGGAGGAGCGAGAGGCCACTATGCGCCAGTGGCAGCTAGAGTGGGATGAGTTGGCGCCTGCAAGCAGGTTCACCCGTTGGGCGCACAGGGTGATACCTGATCTGGAATCATGGAAGGCCAGACGTCATGGTGAGATGACGTTTCACCTGGCCCAAATTCTATCCGGGCATGGCTTCTTCCATGATTACCTGCATAACCAGCGATTCGCGCCATCCCAGGATTGCTCCAGGTGCCCGGGTGTGCCGGAGACGGCGGAACACGCGATGTTCTTCTGCCCCCGTTTTGCGGAGGTAAGACGGGACTTGCTGGGCGAAGACGAGGAGCCAGTGGTTACACCAGACACCATCCAGCAATACATGCTGGGCAGCCAGCAAAGATGGAGCGAGGTGTGCGAGGCCGTTCGTATCATTACCACCACACTCCAACAAGAGTGGTATATCGAGCGGGCCTCTAGCGCGAATGAGGACATGCGGAGTGCTGCACGCCGGTTGGACGCCGCGCAAGATGAGCTGGTGGCCCTGCGCAACGAGAGGCGGAACGAGGCTCGCCGGCTTCTCACCATCGAGCGACGAGCTGCGCGGGGGGATCCTCCACCACCTACCCACCCGGACGGACGTTTGATGACGGTTGATGAGATCCGTGAGCGGGAGGAGCGTCAGTTACACGTCCGCAATAATGTACGGCGATTCCGTGCCCGGCAGCGACTGCAGAACGAGGAAGTCGTCGACTGCCGGACGTACCTGTGGGCCCTCTTCGGGGTGGAAGCGTTTGAGGACGATCATACGAGCGGGGAAGTTCTGCCATCAGAACTCTGATTACAAGGCCGCAGAGGCAAAAAGAGGCGCGAACGCCCATTATTTATAAGTAATACACTGGGGGTAGGGCGACCCAATCAAAAAAAGGCCAATAAGGCAAAAAGAGGCGCGAACGCCCAGCTAAATCATAAGTTCTGCTAATTAGCTAGGGCGGAAAACA